>NW_026294425.1:0-107380 GCF_007827085.1 Peromyscus californicus insignis
TTGAATCACATGCAGTTTCTGGTCCTAGCAGCAAAAGTTGTTTTCTGGTAAGGAGATTCACTATTTACTCAATTGGCCATACACATTGCAAATAGCACTCGCGTCTTATCCCAGCAAATGCAGTGTATTGGACGCAAGAGAAACTACTGTTCTTGTCAGTTTCCTAAGCAGAGTTGAATTAGATATGGCCTTGTGTGTAGGAAGCACAGTTCTTTAGTTCTGAGCAAGCTGACTGTTCTGGCTATATAGGAAACACAGTAGAGTAGAAGAGTGCTACTTTCTCAAAAGCAGAGTGTGTTTCTTGTAAGGCAAGCAAGAGTTGAATTCCCTTTCATAAACGGAGTTGAATCACATGCAGTTTCTGGTCCTAGCACCAAGAGTTGTTTTCTGGTAAGGAGAGTCACTATTGTGCTCATTTGGCCATACACATTGCAAATAGCACTCGCGTCTGTTCCCAGCAAATGCAGTGTATTGGACACAAGAGAAACTACTGTTCTTGTCAGTTTCCTAAGCAGAGTTGAATTAGATATGGCCCTTGTGTGTAGGAAGCACAGTTCTTTAGTTCTGAGCAAGCTGACTGATCTGACTATATAGGAAACACAGTAGAGTAGAAGAGTGCTGCTTTCTCAAAAGCAGAGTGTGTTTCTTGTAAGGCAAGCTAGAGTTGAATTCCCTTTCATAAACGGAGTTGAATCTCATGCAGTTTCTGGTCCTAGCACCAAGAGTTGTTTTCTGGTAAGGAGAGTCACTATTGTGCTCATTTGGCCATACACAGTGCAAATAGCACTCGCGTCTGTTCCCAGCAAATGCAGTGTATTGGACACAAGAGAAACTACTGTTCTTGTCAGTTTCCTAAGCAGAGTTGAATTAGATATGGCCCTTGTGTGTAGGAAGCACAGTTCTTTAGTTCTGAGCAAGCTGACAGTTCTGGCTATATAGGAAACACAGTAGAGTAGAAGAGTGCTGCTTTCTCAAAAGCAGAGTGTGTTTCTTGTAAGGCGAGCTAGAGTTGAATTCCCTTTCATAAACGGAGTTGAATCACATGCAGTTTCTGGTCCTAGCAGCAAAAGTTGTTTTCTGGTAAGGAGATTCACTATTGTGCTCAATTGGCCATACACAGTGCAAATAGCACTCGCGTCTTATCCCAGCAAATGCAGTGTATTGGACGCAAGAGAAACTACTGTTCTTGTCAGTTTCCTAAGCAGAGTTGAATTAGATATGGCCCTTGTGTGTAGGAAGCACAGTTCTTTAGTTCTGAGCAAGCTGACAGTTCTGGCTATATAGGAAACACAGTAGAGTAGAAGAGTGCTGCTTTCTCAAAAGCAGAGTGTGTTTCTTGTAAGGCGAGCTAGAGTTGAATTCCCTTTCATAAACGGAGTTGAATCACATGCAGTTTCTGGTCCTAGCAGCAAAAGTTGTTTTCTGGTAAGGAGAGTCACTATTGTGCTCATTTGGCCATACACAGTGCAAATAGCACTCGCGTCTGTACCCAGCAAGTGCATTGTATTGGACGCAAGAGAAACTACTGTTCTTGTCAGATTCCTAAGCAGAGTTGAACTAGTTTATGGCCATTGTGTGTAGGAAGCACAGTTCTTTGGTTCTGAGCAAGCTGACTGTTCTGGCTCTATAGGAAACACAGTAGAGTAGAAGAGTGCTGCTTTCTCAAAAGCAGAGTGTGTTTCTTGTAAGGCGAGCCAGAGTTTAATTCCCTTTCATAAACGGAGTTGAATCACATGCAATTTCTGATCCTAGCAGCAAGAGTTGTTTTCTGGTAAGGAGAGTCACTATTGTGCTCAATTGGCCATACACAGTGCAAATAGCACTCGCGTCTGTACCCAGCAAGTGCATTGTATTGGACGCAAGAGAAACTACTGTTCTTGTCAGTTTCCTAAGCAGAGTTGAACTAGTTATGGCCATTGTGTGTAGGAAGCACAGTTCTTTGGTTCTGAGCAAGCTGACTGTTCTGGCTCTATAGGAAACACAGTAGAGTAGAAGAGTGCTGCTTTCTCAAAAGCAGAGTGTGTTTCTTGTAAGGCGAGCCAGAGTTTAATTCCCTTTCATAAACGGAGTTGAATCACATGCAATTTCTGATCCTAGCAGCAAGAGTTGTTTTCTGGTAAGGAGATTCACTATTGTGCTCAATTGGCCATACACATTGCAAATAGCACTCGCGTCTGTTCCCAGCAAATGCAGTGTATTGGACACAAGAGAAACTACTGTTCTTGTCAGTTTCCTAAGCAGAGTTGAATTAGATATGGCCCTTGTGTGTAGGAAGCACAGTTCTTTAGTTCTGAGCAAGCTGACTGTTCTGGCTATATAGGAAACACAGTAGAGTAGAAGAGTGCTGCTTTCTCAAAAGCAGAGTGTGTTTCTTGTAAGGCGAGCCAGAGTTTAATTCCCTTTCATAAACGGAGTTGAATCACATGCAGTTTCTGGTCCTAGCACCAAGAGTTGTTTTCTGGTAAGGAGAGTCACTATTGTGCTCATTTGGCCATACACAGTGCAAATAGCACTCGCGTCTGTACCCAGCAAATGCATTGTATTGGACGCAAGAGAAACTACTGTTCTTGTCAGTTTCCTAAGCAGAGTTGAACTAGTTATGGCCATTGTGTGTAGGAAGCACAGTTCTTTGGTTCTGAGCAAGCTGACTGTTCTGGCTCTATAGGAAACACAGTAGAGTAGAAGAGTGCTGCTTTCTCAAAAGCAGAGTGTGTTTCTTGTAAGGCGAGCCAGAGTTTAATTCCCTTTCATAAACGGAGTTGAATCACATGCAATTTCTGATCCTAGCAGCAAGAGTTGTTTTCTGGTAAGGAGATTCACTATTGTGCTCAATTGGCCATACACATTGCAAATAGCACTCGCGTCTGTTCCCAGCAAATGCAGTGTATTGGACACAAGAGAAACTACTGTTCTTGTCAGTTTCCTAAGCAGAGTTGAATTAGATATGGCCCTTGTGTGTAGGAAGCACAGTTCTTTAGTTCTGAGCAAGCTGACTGTTCTGGCTATATAGGAAACACATTAGAGTAGAAGAGTGCTGCTTTTTCAAAAGCAGAGTGTGTTTCTTGTAAGTCGAGCTAGAGTTGATTTCCCTTTCATAAACGGAGTTGAATCACATGCAGTTTCTGGTCCTAGCAGCAAAAGTTGTTTTCTGGTAAGGAGATTCACTATTGTGCTCAATTGGCCATACACATTGCAAATAGCACTCGCGTCTTATCCCAGCAAATGCAGTGTATTGGACGCAAGAGAAACTACTGTTCTTGTCAGTTTCCTAAGCAGAGTTGAATTAGATATGGCCCTTGTGTGTCGGAAGCACAGTTCTTTAGTTCTGAGCAAGCTGACTGTTCTGGCTATATAGGAAACACAGTAGAGTAGAAGAGTGCTGCTTTCTCAAAAGCAGAGTGTGTTTCTTGTAAGGCAAGCTAGAGTTGAATTCCCTTTCATAAACGGAGTTGAATCACATGCAGTTTCTGGTCCTAGCACCAAGAGTTGTTTTCTGGTAAGGAGAGTCACTATTGTGCTCATTTGGCCATACACAGTGCAAATAGCACTCGCGTCTGTTCCCAGCAAATGCAGTGTATTGGACGCAAGAGAAACTACTGTTCTTGTCAGTTTCCTAAGCAGAGTTGAATTAGATATGGCCCTTGTGTGTAGGAAGCACAGTTCTTTAGTTCTGAGCAAGCTGACAGTTCTGGCTATATAGGAAACACAGTAGAGTAGAAGAGTGCTGCTTTCTCAAAAGCAGAGTGTGTTTCTTGTAAGGCGAGCTAGAGTTGAATTCCCTTTCATAAACGGAGTTGAATCACATGCAGTTTCTGGTCCTAGCAGCAAAAGTTGTTTTCTGGTAAGGAGATTCACTATTGTGCTCAATTGGCCATACACAGTGCAAATAGCACTCGCGTCTGTATCCCAGCAAATGCAGTGTATTGGACGCAAGAGAAACTACTGTTCTTGTCAGTTTCCTAAGCAGAGTTGAATTAGATATGGCCCTTGTGTGTAGGAAGCACAGTTCTTTAGTTCTGAGCAAGCTGACTGTTCTGGCTATATAGGAAACACAGTAGAGTAGAAGAGTGCTGCTTTCTCAAAAGCAGAGTGTGTTTCTTGTAAGGCGAGCCAGAGTTTAATTCCCTTTCATAAACGGAGTTGAATCACATGCAATTTCTGATCCTAGCAGCAAGAGTTGTTTTCTGGTAAGGAGATTCACTATTGTGCTCAATTGGCCATACACAGTGCAAATAGCACTCGCGTCTGTTCCCAGCAAATGCAGTGTATTGGACGCAAGAGAAACTACTGTTCTTGTCAGTTTCCTAAGCAGAGTTGAATTAGATATGGCCCTTGTGTGTAGGAAGCACAGTTCTTTAGTTCTGAGCAAGCTGACTGTTCTGGCTATATAGGAAACACAGTAGAGTAGAAGAGTGCTGCTTTCTCAAAAGCAGAGTGTGTTTCTTGTAAGGCGAGCCAGAGTTTAATTCCCTTTCATAAACGGAGTTGAATCACATGCAGTTTCTGGTCCTAGCAGCAAAAGTTGTTTTCTGGTAAGGAGATTCACTATTGTGCTCAATTGGCCATACACATTGCAAATAGCACTCGCGTCTGTATCCCAGCAAATGCAGTGTATTGGACGCAAGAGAAACTACTGTTCTTGTCAGTTTCCTAAGCAGAGTTGAATTAGATATGGCCCTTGTGTGTAGGAAGCACAGTTCTTTAGTTCTGAGCAAGCTGACTGTTCTGGCTATATAGGAAACACAGTAGAGTAGAAGAGTGCTGCTTTCTCAAAAGCAGAGTGTGTTTCTTGTAAGGCAAGCTCAGAGTTGAATTCCCTTTCATAAACGGAGTTGAATCACATGCAGTTTCTGGTCCTAGCACCAAGAGTTGTTTTCTGGTAAGGAGAGTCACTATTGTTGCTCATTTGGCCATACACAGTGCAAATAGCACTCGCGTCTGTACCCAGCAAGTGCATTGTATTGGACGCAAGAGAAACTACTGTTCTTGTCAGATTCCTAAGCAGAGTTGAACTAGTTATGGCCATTGTGTGTAGGAAGCACAGTTCTTTGGTTCTGAGCAAGCTGACTGTTCTGGCTCTATAGGAAACACAGTAGAGTAGAAGAGTGCTGCTTTCTCAAAAGCAGAGTGTGTTTCTTGTAAGGCGAGCCAGAGTTTAATTCCCTTTCATAAACGGAGTTGAATCACATGCAATTTCTGATCCTAGCAGCAAGAGTTGTTTTCTGGTAAGGAGATTCACTATTGTGCTCAATTGGCCATACACAGTGCAAATAGCACTCGCGTCTGTATCCCAGCAAATGCAGTGTATTGGACGCAAGAGAAACTACTGTTCTTGTCAGTTTCCTAAGCAGAGTTGAATTAGATATGGCCCTTGTGTGTAGGAAGCACAGTTCTTTAGTTCTGAGCAAGCTGACAGTTCTGGCTGTATAGGAAACACAGTAGAGTAGAAGAGTGCTGCTTTCTCTAAAGCAGAGTGTGTTTCTTGTAAGGCGAGCTAGAGTTGAATTCCCTTTCATAAACGGAGTTGAATCACATGCAGTTTCTGGTCCTAGCAGCAAAAGTTGTTTTCTGGTAAGGAGAGTCACTATTGTGCTCATTTGGCCATACACAGTGCAAATAGCACTCGCGTCTGTACCCAGCAAGTGCATTGTATTGGACGCAAGAGAAACTACTGTTCTTGTCAGTTTCCTAAGCAGAGTTGAACTAGTTATGGCCATTGTGTGTAGGAAGCACAGTTCTTTGGTTCTGAGCAAGCTGACTGTTCTGGCTCTATAGGAAACACAGTAGAGTAGAAGAGTGCTGCTTTCTCAAAAGCAGAGTGTGTTTCTTGTAAGGCGAGCCAGAGTTTAATTCCCTTTCATAAACGGAGTTGAATCACATGCAATTTCTGATCCTAGCAGCAAGAGTTGTTTTCTGGTAAGGAGATTCACTATTGTGCTCAATTGGCCATACACAGTGCAAATAGCACTCGCGTCTGTTCCCAGCAAATGCAGTGTATTGGACACAAGAGAAACTACTGTTCTTGTCAGTTTCCTAAGCAGAGTTGAATTAGATATGGCCCTTGTGTGTAGGAAGCACAGTTCTTTAGTTCTGAGCAAGCTGACTGTTCTGGCTATATAGGAAACACAGTAGAGTAGAAGAGTGCTGCTTTCTCAAAAGCAGAGTGTGTTTCTTGTAAGGCGAGCTAGAGTTGAATTCCCTTTCATAAACGGAGTTGAATCACATGCAGTTTCTGGTCCTAGCAGCAAAAGTTGTTTTCTGGTAAGGAGATTCACTATTGTGCTCAATTGGCCATACACATTGCAAATAGCACTCGCGTCTTATCCCAGCAAATGCAGTGTATTGGACGCAAGAGAAACTACTGTTCTTGTCAGTTTCCTAAGCAGAGTTGAATTAGATATGGCCCTTGTGTGTAGGAAGCACAGTTCTTTAGTTCTGAGCAAGCTGACTGTTCTGGCTATATAGGAAACACAGTAGAGTAGAAGAGTGCTGCTTTCTCAAAAGCAGAGTGTGTTTCTTGTAAGGCGAGCCAGAGTTGAATTCCCTTTCATAAACGGAGTTGAATCACATGCAGTTTCTGGTCCTAGCAGCAAAAGTTGTTTTCTGGTAAGGAGAGTCACTATTGTGCTCATTTGGCCATACACAGTGCAAATAGCACTCGCGTCTGTATCCCAGCAAGTGCATTGTATTGGACGCAAGAGAAACTACTGTTCTTGTCAGTTTCCTAAGCAGAGTTGAATTAGATATGGCCCTTGTGTGTAGGAAGCACAGTTCTTTAGTTCTGAGCAAGCTGACTGTTCTGGCTCTATAGGAAACACAGTAGAGTAGAAGAGTGCTGCTTTCTCAAAAGCAGAGTGTGTTTCTTGTAAGGCGAGCCAGAGTTTAATTCCCTTTCATAAACGGAGTTGAATCACATGCAATTTCTGATCCTAGCAGCAAGAGTTGTTTTCTGGTAAGGAGATTCACTATTGTGCTCAATTGGCCATACACATTGCAAATAGCACTCGCGTCTGTTCCCAGCAAATGCAGTGTATTGGACACAAGAGAAACTACTGTTCTTGTCAGTTTCCTAAGCAGAGTTGAATTAGATATGGCCCTTGTGTGTAGGAAGCACAGTTCTTTAGTTCTGAGCAAGCTGACTGTTCTGGCTATATAGGAAACACATTAGAGTAGAAGAGTGCTGCTTTTTCAAAAGCAGAGTGTGTTTCTTGTAAGTCGAGCCAGAGTTTAATTCCCTTTCATAAACGGAGTTGAATCACATGCAGTTTCTGGTCCTAGCAGCAAAAGTTGTTTTCTGGTAAGGAGATTCACTATTTACTCAATTGGCCATACACATTGCAAATAGCACTCGCGTCTTATCCCAGCAAATGCAGTGTATTGGACGCAAGAGAAACTACTGTTCTTGTCAGTTTCCTAAGCAGAGTTGAATTAGATATGGCCCTTGTGTGTAGGAAGCACAGTTCTTTAGTTCTGAGCAAGCTGACTGTTCTGGCTATATAGGAAACACAGTAGAGTAGAAGAGTGCTACTTTCTCAAAAGCAGAGTGTGTTTCTTGTAAGGCAAGCTAGAGTTGAATTCCCTTTCATAAACGGAGTTGAATCACATGCAGTTTCTGGTCCTAGCACCAAGAGTTGTTTTCTGGTAAGGAGAGTCACTATTGTGCTCATTTGGCCATACACATTGCAAATAGCACTCGCGTCTGTTCCCAGCAAATGCAGTGTATTGGACACAAGAGAAACTACTGTTCTTGTCAGTTTCCTAAGCAGAGTTGAATTAGATATGGCCCTTGTGTGTAGGAAGCACAGTTCTTTAGTTCTGAGCAAGCTGACAGTTCTGGCTATATAGGAAACACAGTAGAGTAGAAGAGTGCTGCTTTCTCAAAAGCAGAGTGTGTTTCTTGTAAGGCGAGCTAGAGTTGAATTCCCTTTCATAAACGGAGTTGAATCACATGCAGTTTCTGGTCCTAGCAGCAAAAGTTGTTTTCTGGTAAGGAGAGTCACTATTGTGCTCAATTGGCCATACACAGTGCAAATAGCACTCGCGTCTGTATCCCAGCAAATGCAGTGTATTGGACGCAAGAGAAACTACTGTTCTTGTCAGTTTCCTAAGCAGAGTTGAATTAGATATGGCCCTTGTGTGTAGGAAGCACAGTTCTTTAGTTCTGAGCAAGCTGACTGTTCTGGCTATATAGGAAACACAGTAGAGTAGAAGAGTGCTGCTTTCTCAAAAGCAGAGTGTGTTTCTTGTAAGGCAAGCTAGAGTTGAATTCCCTTTCATAAACGGAGTTGAATCACATGCAGTTTCTGGTCCTAGCACCAAGAGTTGTTTTCTGGTAAGGAGAGTCACTATTGTGCTCATTTGGCCATACACAGTGCAAATAGCACTCGCGTCTGTTCCCAGCAAATGCAGTGTATTGGACACAAGAGAAACTACTGTTCTTGTCAGTTTCCTAAGCAGAGTTGAATTAGATATGGCCCTTGTGTGTAGGAAGCACAGTTCTTTAGTTCTGAGCAAGCTGACAGTTCTGGCTATATAGGAAACACAGTAGAGTAGAAGAGTGCTGCTTTCTCAAAAGCAGAGTGTGTTTCTTGTAAGGCGAGCTAGAGTTGATTTCCCTTTCATAAACGGAGTTGAATCACATGCAGTTTCTGGTCCTAGCAGCAAGAGTTGTTTTCTGGTAAGGAGATTCACTATTGTGCTCAATTGGCCATACACAGTGCAAATAGCACTCGCGTCTTATCCCAGCAAATGCAGTGTATTGGACGCAAGAGAAACTACTGTTCTTGTCAGTTTCCTAAGCAGAGTTGAATTAGATATGGCCCTTGTGTGTAGGAAGCACAGTTCTTTAGTTCTGAGCAAGCTGACAGTTCTGGCTGTATAGGAAACACAGTAGAGTAGAAGAGTGCTGCTTTCTCTAAAGCAGAGTGTGTTTCTTGTAAGGCGAGCTAGAGTTGAATTCCCTTTCATAAACGGAGTTGAATCACATGCAGTTTCTGGTCCTAGCAGCAAAAGTTGTTTTCTGGTAAGGAGAGTCACTATTGTGCTCATTTGGCCATACACAGTGCAAATAGCACTCGCGTCTGTACCCAGCAAGTGCATTGTATTGGACGCAAGAGAAACTACTGTTCTTGTCAGATTCCTAAGCAGAGTTGAACTAGTTATGGCCATTGTGTGTAGGAAGCACAGTTCTTTGGTTCTGAGCAAGCTGACTGTTCTGGCTCTATAGGAAACACAGTAGAGTAGAAGAGTGCTGCTTTCTCAAAAGCAGAGTGTGTTTCTTGTAAGGCGAGCCAGAGTTTAATTCCCTTTCATAAACGGAGTTGAATCACATGCAATTTCTGATCCTAGCAGCAAGAGTTGTTTTCTGGTAAGGAGATTCACTATTGTGCTCAATTGGCCATACACATTGCAAATAGCACTCGCGTCTGTTCCCAGCAAATGCAGTGTATTGGACGCAAGAGAAACTACTGTTCTTGTCAGTTTCCTAAGCAGAGTTGAATTAGATATGGCCCTTGTGTGTAGGAAGCACAGTTCTTTAGTTCTGAGCAAGCTGACTGTTCTGGCTATATAGGAAACACAGTAGAGTAGAAGAGTGCTGCTTTCTCAAAAGCAGAGTGTGTTTCTTGTAAGGCGAGCCAGAGTTGAATTCCCTTTCATAAACGGAGTTGAATCACATGCAGTTTCTGGTCCTAGCAGCAAAAGTTGTTTTCTGGTAAGGAGATTCACTATTGTGCTCAATTGGCCATACACAGTGCAAATAGCACTCGCGTCTTATCCCAGCAAATGCAGTGTATTGGACGCAAGAGAAACTACTGTTCTTGTCAGTTTCCTAAGCAGAGTTGAATTAGATATGGCCCTTGTGTGTAGGAAGCACAGTTCTTTAGTTCTGAGCAAGCTGACAGTTCTGGCTATATAGGAAACACAGTAGAGTAGAAGAGTGCTGCTTTCTCAAAAGCAGAGTGTGTTTCTTGTAAGGCGAGCTAGAGTTGAATTCCCTTTCATAAACGGAGTTGAATCACATGCAGTTTCTGGTCCTAGCAGCAAAAGTTGTTTTCTGGTAAGGAGAGTCACTATTGTGCTCATTTGGCCATACACAGTGCAAATAGCACTCGCGTCTGTACCCAGCAAGTGCATTGTATTGGACGCAAGAGAAACTACTGTTCTTGTCAGATTCCTAAGCAGAGTTGAACTAGTTATGGCCATTGTGTGTAGGAAGCACAGTTCTTTGGTTCTGAGCAAGCTGACTGTTCTGGCTCTATAGGAAACACAGTAGAGTAGAAGAGTGCTGCTTTCTCAAAAGCAGAGTGTGTTTCTTGTAAGGCGAGCCAGAGTTTAATTCCCTTTCATAAACGGAGTTGAATCACATGCAATTTCTGATCCTAGCAGCAAGAGTTGTTTTCTGGTAAGGAGATTCACTATTGTGCTCAATTGGCCATACACATTGCAAATAGCACTCGCGTCTGTTCCCAGCAAATGCAGTGTATTGGACACAAGAGAAACTACTGTTCTTGTCAGTTTCCTAAGCAGAGTTGAATTAGATATGGCCCTTGTGTGTAGGAAGCACAGTTCTTTAGTTCTGAGCAAGCTGACTGTTCTGGCTATATAGGAAACACATTAGAGTAGAAGAGTGCTGCTTTTTCAAAAGCAGAGTGTGTTTCTTGTAAGTCGAGCCAGAGTTTAATTCCCTTTCATAAACGGAGTTGAATCACATGCAGTTTCTGGTCCTAGCAGCAAAAGTTGTTTTCTGGTAAGGAGATTCACTATTTACTCAATTGGCCATACACATTGCAAATAGCACTCGCGTCTTATCCCAGCAAATGCAGTGTATTGGACGCAAGAGAAACTACTGTTCTTGTCAGTTTCCTAAGCAGAGTTGAATTAGATATGGCCCTTGTGTGTAGGAAGCACAGTTCTTTAGTTCTGAGCAAGCTGACTGTTCTGGCTATATAGGAAACACAGTAGAGTAGAAGAGTGCTGCTTTCTCAAAAGCAGAGTGTGTTTCTTGTAAGGCAAGCTAGAGTTGAATTCCCTTTCATAAACGGAGTTGAATCACATGCAGTTTCTGGTCCTAGCACCAAGAGTTGTTTTCTGGTAAGGAGAGTCACTATTGTGCTCATTTGGCCATACACATTGCAAATAGCACTCGCGTCTGTTCCCAGCAAATGCAGTGTATTGGACACAAGAGAAACTACTGTTCTTGTCAGTTTCCTAAGCAGAGTTGAATTAGATATGGCCCTTGTGTGTAGGAAGCACAGTTCTTTAGTTCTGAGCAAGCTGACAGTTCTGGCTATATAGGAAACACAGTAGAGTAGAAGAGTGCTGCTTTCTCAAAAGCAGAGTGTGTTTCTTGTAAGGCGAGCTAGAGTTGATTTCCCTTTCATAAACGGAGTTGAATCACATGCAGTTTCTGGTCCTAGCAGCAAAAGTTGTTTTCTGGTAAGGAGATTCACTATTGTGCTCAATTGGCCATACACAGTGCAAATAGCACTCGCGTCTTATCCCAGCAAATGCAGTGTATTGGACGCAAGAGAAACTACTGTTCTTGTCAGTTTCCTAAGCAGAGTTGAATTAGATATGGCCCTTGTGTGTAGGAAGCACAGTTCTTTAGTTCTGAGCAAGCTGACTGTTCTGGCTATATAGGAAACACAGTAGAGTAGAAGAGTGCTGCTTTCTCAAAAGCAGAGTGTGTTTCTTGTAAGGCGAGCTAGAGTTGAATTCCCTTTCATAAACGGAGTTGAATCACATGCAGTTTCTGGTCCTAGCAGCAAAAGTTGTTTTCTGGTAAGGAGATTCACTATTGTGCTCAATTGGCCATACACAGTGCAAATAGCACTCGCGTCTTATCCCAGCAAATGCAGTGTATTGGACGCAAGAGAAACTACTGTTCTTGTCAGTTTCCTAAGCAGAGTTGAATTAGATATGGCCCTTGTGTGTAGGAAGCACAGTTCTTTAGTTCTGAGCAAGCTGACTGTTCTGGCTATATAGGAAACACAGTAGAGTAGAAGAGTGCTGCTTTCTCAAAAGCAGAGTGTGTTTCTTGTAAGGCAAGCTAGAGTTGAATTCCCTTTCATAAACGGAGTTGAATCACATGCAGTTTCTGGTCCTAGCACCAAGAGTTGTTTTCTGGTAAGGAGAGTCACTATTGTGCTCATTTGGCCATACACAGTGCAAATAGCACTCGCGTCTGTACCCAGCAAGTGCATTGTATTGGACGCAAGAGAAACTACTGTTCTTGTCAGTTTCCTAAGCAGAGTTGAACTAGTTATGGCCATTGTGTGTAGGAAGCACAGTTCTTTGGTTCTGAGCAAGCTGACTGTTCTGGCTCTATAGGAAACACAGTAGAGTAGAAGAGTGCTGCTTTCTCAAAAGCAGAGTGTGTTTCTTGTAAGGCGAGCCAGAGTTTAATTCCCTTTCATAAACGGAGTTGAATCACATGCAATTTCTGATCCTAGCAGCAAGAGTTGTTTTCTGGTAAGGAGATTCACTATTGTGCTCAATTGGCCATACACATTGCAAATAGCACTCGCGTCTGTTCCCAGCAAATGCAGTGTATTGGACACAAGAGAAACTACTGTTCTTGTCAGTTTCCTAAGCAGAGTTGAATTAGATATGGCCCTTGTGTGTAGGAAGCACAGTTCTTTAGTTCTGAGCAAGCTGACTGTTCTGGCTATATAGGAAACACATTAGAGTAGAAGAGTGCTGCTTTTTCAAAAGCAGAGTGTGTTTCTTGTAAGGCGAGCTAGAGTTGATTTCCCTTTCATAAACGGAGTTGAATCACATGCAGTTTCTGGTCCTAGCAGCAAAAGTTGTTTTCTGGTAAGGAGATTCACTATTGTGCTCAATTGGCCATACACATTGCAAATAGCACTCGCGTCTTATCCCAGCAAATGCAGTGTATTGGACGCAAGAGAAACTACTGTTCTTGTCAGTTTCCTAAGCAGAGTTGAATTAGATATGGCCCTTGTGTGTCGGAAGCACAGTTCTTTAGTTCTGAGCAAGCTGACTGTTCTGGCTATATAGGAAACAGTAGAGTAGAAGAGTGCTGCTTTCTCAAAAGCAGAGTGTGTTTCTTGTAAGGCAAGCGAGAGTTGAATTCCCTTTCATAAACGGAGTTGAATCACATGCAGTTTCTGGTCCTAGCAGCAAGAGTTGTTTTCTGGTAAGGAGAGTCACTATTGTGCTCATTTGGCCATACACAGTGCAAATAGCACTCGCGTCTGTATCCCAGCAAATGCAGTGTATTGGACGCAAGAGAAACTACTGTTCTTGTCAGTTTCCTAAGCAGAGTTGAATTAGATATGGCCCTTGTGTGTAGGAAGCACAGTTCTTTAGTTCTGAGCAAGCTGACAGTTCTGGCTGTATAGGAAACACAGTAGAGTAGAAGAGTGCTGCTTTCTCAAAAGCAGAGTGTGTTTCTTGTAAGGCGAGCTAGAGTTGAATTCCCTTTCATAAACGGAGTTGAATCACATGCAGTTTCTGGTCCTAGCAGCAAAAGTTGTTTTCTGGTAAGGAGAGTCACTATTGTGCTCATTTGGCCATACACAGTGCAAATAGCACTCGCGTCTGTACCCAGCAAGTGCATTGTATTGGACGCAAGAGAAACTACTGTTCTTGTCAGATTCCTAAGCAGAGTTGAACTAGTTATGGCCATTGTGTGTAGGAAGCACAGTTCTTTGGTTCTGAGCAAGCTGACTGTTCTGGCTCTATAGGAAACACAGTAGAGTAGAAGAGTGCTGCTTTCTCAAAAGCAGAGTGTGTTTCTTGTAAGGCGAGCCAGAGTTTAATTCCCTTTCATAAACGGAGTTGAATCACATGCAATTTCTGATCCTAGCAGCAAGAGTTGTTTTCTGGTAAGGAGATTCACTATTGTGCTCAATTGGCCATACACATTGCAAATAGCACTCGCGTCTGTTCCCAGCAAATGCAGTGTATTGGACACAAGAGAAACTACTGTTCTTGTCAGTTTCCTAAGCAGAGTTGAATTAGATATGGCCCTTGTGTGTAGGAAGCACAGTTCTTTAGTTCTGAGCAAGCTGACTGTTCTGGCTATATAGGAAACACATTAGAGTAGAAGAGTGCTGCTTTTTCAAAAGCAGAGTGTGTTTCTTGTAAGTCGAGCCAGAGTTTAATTCCCTTTCATAAACGGAGTTGAATCACATGCAGTTTCTGGTCCTAGCAGCAAAAGTTGTTTTCTGGTAAGGAGATTCACTATTTACTCAATTGGCCATACACATTGCAAATAGCACTCGCGTCTTATCCCAGCAAATGCAGTGTATTGGACGCAAGAGAAACTACTGTTCTTGTCAGTTTCCTAAGCAGAGTTGAATTAGATATGGCCCTTGTGTGTAGGAAGCACAGTTCTTTAGTTCTGAGCAAGCTGACTGTTCTGGCTATATAGGAAACACAGTAGAGTAGAAGAGTGCTGCTTTCTCAAAAGCAGAGTGTGTTTCTTGTAAGGCAAGCTAGAGTTGAATTCCCTTTCATAAACGGAGTTGAATCACATGCAGTTTCTGGTCCTAGCACCAAGAGTTGTTTTCTGGTAAGGAGAGTCACTATTGTGCTCATTTGGCCATACACAGTGCAAATAGCACTCGCGTCTGTACCCAGCAAGTGCATTGTATTGGACGCAAGAGAAACTACTGTTCTTGTCAGATTGCTAAGCAGAGTTGAACTAGTTATGGCCATTGTGTGTAGGAAGCACAGTTCTTTGGTTCTGAGCAAGCTGACTGTTCTGGCTCTATAGGAAACACAGTAGAGTAGAAGAGTGCTGCTTTCTCAAAAGCAGAGTGTGTTTCTTGTAAGGCGAGCCAGAGTTTAATTCCCTTTCATAAACGGAGTTGAATCACATGCAATTTCTGATCCTAGCCAAGAGTTGTTTTCTGGTAAAGAGTTGTTTTCTGGTAACTCGCGTCTGTACCCAGAGTGATTGTATTGGACGCAAGAGAAACTACTGTTCTTGTCAGATTGCTAAGCAGAGTTGAACTAGTTATGGCCATTGTGTGTAGGAAGCACAGTTCTTTGGTTCTGAGCAAGCTGACTGTTCTGGCTCTATAGGAAACACAGTAGAGTAGAAGAGTGCTGCTTTCTCAAAAGCAGAGTGTGTTTCTTGTAAGGCGAGCCAGAGTTTAATTCCCTTTCATAAACGGAGTTGAATCACATGCAATTTCTGATCCTAGCAGCAAGAGTTGTTTTCTGGTAAGGAGATTCACTATTGTGCTCAATTGGCCATACACATTGCAAATAGCACTCGCGTCTGTTCCCAGCAAATGCAGTGTATTGGACACAAGAGAAACTACTGTTCTTGTCAGTTTCCTAAGCAGAGTTGAATTAGATATGGCCCTTGTGTGTAGGAAGCACAGTTCTTTAGTTCTGAGCAAGCTGACTGTTCTGGCTCTATAGGAAACACATTAGAGTAGAAGAGTGCTGCTTTTTCAAAAGCAGAGTGTGTTTCTTGTAAGGCGAGCTAGAGTTGATTTCCCTTTCATAAACGGAGTTGAATCACATGCAGTTTCTGGTCCTAGCAGCAAAAGTTGTTTTCTGGTAAGGAGATTCACTATTGTGCTCAATTGGCCATACACATTGCAAATAGCACTCGCGTCTTATCCCAGCAAATGCAGTGTATTGGACGCAAGAGAAACTACTGTTCTTGTCAGTTTCCTAAGCAGAGTTGAATTAGATATGGCCCTTGTGTGTCGGAAGCACAGTTCTTTAGTTCTGAGCAAGCTGACTGTTCTGGCTATATAGGAAACAGGAGAGTAGAAGAGTGCTGCTTTCTCAAAAGCAGAGTGTGTTTCTTGTAAGGCAAGCGAGAGTTGAATTCCCTTTCATAAACGGAGTTGAATCACATGCAGTTTCTGGTCCTAGCACCAAGAGTTGTTTTCTGGTAAGGAGAGTCACTATTGTGCTCATTTGGCCATACACATTGCAAATAGCACTCGCGTCTGTTCCCAGCAAATGCAGTGTATTGGACACAAGAGAAACTAGTGTTCTTGTCAGTTTCCTAAGCAGAGTTGAATTAGATATGGCCCTTGTGTGTAGGAAGCACAGTTCTTTAGTTCTGAGCAAGCTGACAGTTCTGGCTATATAGGAAACACAGTAGAGTAGAAGAGTGCTGCTTTCTCAAAAGCAGAGTGTGTTTCTTGTAAGGCGAGCTAGAGTTGATTTCCCTTTCATAAACGGAGTTGAATCACATGCAGTTTCTGGTCCTAGCAGCAAAAGTTGTTTTCTGGTAAGGAGAGTCACTATTGTGCTCATTTGGCCATACACAGTGCAAATAGCACTCGCGTCTGTACCCAGCAAGTGCATTGTATTGGACGCAAGAGAAACTACTGTTCTTGTCAGATTCCTAAGCAGAGTTGACCTAGTTATGGCCATTGTGTGTAGGAAGCACAGTTCTTTGGTTCTGAGCAAGCTGACTGTTCTGGCTCTATAGGAAACACAGTAGAGTAGAAGAGTGCTGCTTTCTCAAAAGCAGAGTGTGTTTCTTGTAAGGTGAGCCAGAGTTTAATTCCCTTTCATAAACGGAGTTGAATCACATGCAATTTCTGATCCTAGCAGCAAGAGTTGTTTTCTGGTAAGGAGATTCACTATTGTGCTCAATTGGCCATACACATTGCAAATAGCACTCGCGTCTGTTCCCAGCAAATGCAGTGTATTGGACACAAGAGAAACTACTGTTCTTGTCAGTTTCCTAAGCAGAGTTGAATTAGATATGGCCCTTGTGTGTAGGAAGCACAGTTCTTTAGTTCTGAGCAAGCTGACTGTTCTGGCTATATAGGAAACACATTAGAGTAGAAGAGTGCTGCTTTTTCAAAAGCAGAGTGTGTTTCTTGTAAGTCGAGCCAGAGTTTAATTCCCTTTCATAAACGGAGTTGAATCACATGCAGTTTCTGGTCCTAGCAGCAAAAGTTGTTTTCTGGTAAGGAGATTCACTATTTACTCAATTGGCCATACACATTGCAAATAGCACTCGCGTCTTATCCCAGCAAATGCAGTGTATTGGACGCAAGAGAAACTACTGTTCTTGTCAGTTTCCTAAGCAGAGTTGAATTAGATATGGCCCTTGTGTGTAGGAAGCACAGTTCTTTAGTTCTGAGCAAGCTGACTGTTCTGGCTATATAGGAAACACAGTAGAGTAGAAGAGTGCTGCTTTCTCAAAAGCAGAGTGTGTTTCTTGTAAGGCAAGCTAGAGTTGAATTCCCTTTCATAAACGGAGTTGAATCACATGCAGTTTCTGGTCCTAGCACCAAGAGTTGTTTTCTGGTAAGGAGAGTCACTATTGTGCTCATTTGGCCATACACAGTGCAAATAGCACTCGCGTCTGTACCCAGCAAGTGCATTGTATTGGACGCAAGAGAAACTACTGTTCTTGTCAGATTGCTAAGCAGAGTTGAACTAGTTATGGCCATTGTGTGTAGGAAGCACAGTTCTTTGGTTCTGAGCAAGCTGACTGTTCTGGCTCTATAGGAAACACAGTAGAGTAGAAGAGTGCTGCTTTCTCAAAAGCAGAGTGTGTTTCTTGTAAGGCGAGCCAGAGTTTAATTCCCTTTCATAAACGGAGTTGAATCACATGCAATTTCTGATCCTAGCAGCAAGAGTTGTTTTCTGGTAAGAAGATTCACTATGGTGCTCAATTGGCCATACACATTGCAAATAGCACTCGCGTCTGTTCCCAGCAAATGCAGTGTATTGGACACAAGAGAAACTACTGTTCTTGTCAGTTTCCTAAGCAGAGTTGAATTAGATATGGCCCTTGTGTGTAGGAAGCACAGTTCTTTAGTTCTGAGCAAGCTGACTGTTCTGGCTATATAGGAAACACATTAGAGTAGAAGAGTGCTGCTTTTTCAAAAGCAGAGTGTGTTTCTTGTAAGGCGAGCTAGAGTTGATTTCCCTTTCATAAACGGAGTTGAATCACATGCAGTTTCTGGTCCTAGCAGCAAAAGTTGTTTTCTGGTAAGGAGATTCACTATTGTGCTCAATTGGCCATACACATTGCAAATAGCACTCGCGTCTTATCCCAGCAAATGCAGTGTATTGCACGCAAGAGAAACTACTGTTCTTGTCAGTTTCCTAAGCAGAGTTGAATTAGATATGGCCCTTGTGTGTCGGAAGCACAGTTCTTTAGTTCTGAGCAAGCTGACTGTTCTGGCTATATAGGAAACAGTAGAGTAGAAGAGTGCTGCTTTCTCAAAAGCAGAGTGTGTTTCTTGTAAGGCAAGCAAGAGTTGAATTCCCTTTCATAAACGGAGTTGAATCACATGCAGTTTCTGGTCCTAGCACCAAGAGTTGTTTTCTGGTAAGGAGAGTCACTATTGTGCTCATTTGGCCATACACATTGCAAATAGCACTCGCGTCTGTTCCCAGCAAATGCAGTGTATTGGACACAAGAGAAACTACTGTTCTTGTCAGTTTCCTAAGCAGAGTTGAATTAGATATGGCCCTTGTGTGTAGGAAGCACAGTTCTTTAGTTCTGAGCAAGCTGACAGTTCTGGCTATATAGGAAACACAGTAGAGTAGAAGAGTGCTGCTTTCTCAAAAGCAGAGTGTGTTTCTTGTAAGGCGAGCTAGAGTTGATTTCCCTTTCATAAACGGAGTTGAATCACATGCAGTTTCTGGTCCTAGCAGCAAAAGTTGTTTTCTGGTAAGGAGATTCACTATTGTGCTCAATTGGCCTTACACAGTGCAAATAGCACTCGCGTCTTATCCCAGCAAATGCAGTGTATTGGACGCAAGAGAAACTACTGTTCTTGTCAGTTTCCTAAGCAGAGTTGAATTAGATATGGCCCTTGTGTGTAGGAAGCACAGTTCTTTAGTTCTGAGCAAGCTGACTGTTCTGGCTATATAGGAAACACATTAGAGTAGAAGAGTGCTGCTTTTTCAAAAGCAGAGTGTGTTTCTTGTAAGTCGAGCCAGAGTTTAATTCCCTTTCATAAACGGAGTTGAATCACATGCAGTTTCTGGTCCTAGCAGCAAAAGTTGTTTTCTGGTAAGGAGATTCACTATTTACTCAATTGGCCATACACATTGCAAATAGCACTCGCGTCTTATCCCAGCAAATGCAGTGTATTGGACGCAAGAGAAACTACTGTTCTTGTCAGTTTCCTAAGCAGAGTTGAATTAGATATGGCCCTTGTGTGTAGGAAGCACAGTTCTTTAGTTCTGAGCAAGCTGACTGTTCTGGCTATATAGGAAACACAGTAGAGTAGAAGAGTGCTGCTTTCTCAAAAGCAGAGTGTGTTTCTTGTAAGGCGAGCTAGAGTTGAATTCCCTTTCATAAACGGAGTTGAATCACATGCAGTTTCTGGTCCTAGCACCAAGAGTTGTTTTCTGGTAAGGAGAGTCACTATTGTGCTCATTTGGCCATACACAGTGCAAATAGCACTCGCGTCTGTACCCAGCAAGTGCATTGTATTGGACGCAAGAGAAACTACTGTTCTTGTCAGATTGCTAAGCAGAGTTGAACTAGTTATGGCCATTGTGTGTAGGAAGCACAGTTCTTTGGTTCTGAGCAACCTGACTGTTCTGGCTCTATAGGAAACACAGTAGAGTAGAAGAGTGCTGCTTTCTCAAAAGCAGAGTGTGTTTCTTGTAAGGCGAGCCAGAGTTTAATTCCCTTTCATAAACGGAGTTGAATCACATGCAATTTCTGATCCTAGCAGCAAGAGTTGTTTTCTGGTAAGGAGATTCACTATTGTGCTCAATTGGCCATACACATTGCAAATAGCACTCGCGTCTGTTCCCAGAAAATGCAATGTATTGGACACAAGAGAAACTACTGTTCTTGTCAGTTTCCTAAGCAGAGTTGAATTAGATATGGCCCTTGTGTGTAGGAAGCACAGTTCTTTAGTTCTGAGCAAGCTGACTGTTCTGGCTATATAGGAAACACATTAGAGTAGAAGAGTGCTGCTTTTTCAAAAGCAGAGTGTGTTTCTTGTAAGTCGAGCCAGAGTTTAATTCCCTTTCATAAACGGAGTTGAATCACATGCAGTTTCTGGTCCTAGCAGCAAAAGTTGTTTTCTGGTAAGGAGATTCACTATTGTGCACAATTGGCCATACACATTGCAAATAGCACTCGCGTCTTATCCCAGCAAATGCAGTGTATTGGACGCAAGAGAAACTACTGTTCTTGTCAGTTTCCTAAGCAGAGTTGAATTAGATATGGCCCTTGTGTGTCGGAAGCACAGTTCTTTAGTTCTGAGCAAGCTGACTGTTCTGGCTATATAGGAAACACAGTAGAGTAGAAGAGTGCTACTTTCTCAAAAGTAGAGTGTGTTTCTTGTAAGGCAAGCGAGAGTTGAATTCCCTTTCATAAACGGAGTTGAATCACATGCAGTTTCTGGTCCTAGCACCAAGAGTTGTTTTCTGGTAAGGAGAGTCACTATTGTGCTCATTTGGCCATACACATTGCAAATAGCACTCGCGTCTGTTCCCAGCAAATGCAGTGTATTGGACACAAGAGAAACTACTGTTCTTGTCAGTTTCCTAAGCAGAGTTGAATTAGATATGACCCTTGTGTGTAGGAAGCACAGTTCTTTAGTTCTGAGCAAGCTGACAGTTCTGGCTATATAGGAAACACAGTAGAGTAGAAGAGTGCTGCTTTCTCAAAAGCAGAGTGTGTTTCTTGTAAGGCGAGCTAGAGTTGATTTCCCTTTCATAAACGGAGTTGAATCACATGCAGTTTCTGGTCCTAGCAGCAAAAGTTGTTTTCTGGTAAGGAGATTCACTATTGTGCTCAATTGGCCATACACAGTGCAAATAGCACTCGCGTCTTATCCCAGCAAATGCAGTGTATTGGACGCAAGAGAAACTACTGTTCTTGTCAGTTTCCTAAGCAGAGTTGAATTAGATATGGCCCTTGTGTGTAGGAAGCACAGTTCTTTAGTTCTGAGCAAGCTGACTGTTCTGACTATATAGGAAACACAGTAGAGTAGAAGAGTGCTGCTTTCTCAAAAGCAGAGTGTGTTTCTTGTAAGGCAAGCTAGAGTTGAATTCCCTTTCATAAACGGAGTTGAATCTCATGCAGTTTCTGGTCCTAGCACCAAGAGTTGTTTTCTGGTAAGGAGAGTCACTATTGTGCTCATTTGGCCATACACAGTGCAAATAGCACTCGCGTCTGTTCCCAGCAAATGCAGTGTATTGGACACAAGAGAAACTACTGTTCTTGTCAGTTTCCTAAGCAGAGTTGAATTAGATATGGCCCTTGTGTGTAGGAAGCACAGTTCTTTAGTTCTGAGCAAGCTGACAGTTCTGGCTATATAGGAAACACAGTAGAGTAGAAGAGTGCTGCTTTCTCAAAAGCAGAGTGTGTTTCTTGTAAGGCGAGCTAGAGTTGATTTCCCTTTCATAAACAGAGTTGAATCACATGCAGTTTCTGGTCCTAGCAGCAAAAGTTGTTTTCTGGTAAGGAGATTCACTATTGTGCTCAATTGGCCATACACAGTGCAAATAGCACTCGCGTCTTATCCCAGCAAACGCAGTGTATTGGACGCAAGAGAAACTACTGTTCTTGTCAGTTTCCTAAGCAGAGTTGAATTAGATATGGCCCTTGTGTGTAGGAAGCACAGTTCTTTAGTTCTGAGCAAGCTGACTGTTCTGACTATATAGGAAACACAGTAGAGTAGAAGAGTGCTGCTTTCTCAAAAGCAGAGTGTGTTTCTTGTAAGGCGAGCTAGAGTTGATTTCCCTTTCATAAACGGAGTTGAATCACATGCAGGTTCTGGTCCTAGCAGCAAAAGTTGTTTTCTGGTAAGGAGATTCACTATTGTGCTCAATTGGCCTTACACAGAGCAAGTAGCACTCGCGTCTTATCCCAGCAAATGCAGTGTATTGGACGCAAGAGAAACTACTGTTCTTGTCAGTTTCCTAAGCAGAGTTGAATTAGATATGGCCCTTGTGTGTAGGAAGCACAGTTCTTTAGTTCTGAGCAAGCTGACAGTTCTGGCTGTATAGGAAACACAGTAGAGTAGAAGAGTGCTGCTTTCTCTAAAGCAGAGTGTGTTTCTTGTAAGGCGAGCTAGAGTTGAATTCCCTTTCATAAACGGAGTTGAATCACATGCAGTTTCTGGTCCTAGCAGCAAAAGTTGTTTTCTGGTAAGGAGATTCACTATTGTGCTCAATTGGCCATACACAGTGCAAATAGCACTCGCGTCTTATCCCAGCAAATGCAGTGTATTGGACGCAAGAGAAACTACTGTTCTTGTCAGTTTCCTAAGCAGAGTTGAATTAGATATGGCCCTTGTGTGTAGGAAGCACAGTTCTTTAGTTCTGAGCAAGCTGACTGTTCTGGCTATATAGGAAACACAGTAGAGTAGAAGAGTGCTGCTTTCTCAAAAGCAGAGTGTGTTTCTTGTAAGGCAAGCTAGAGTTGAATTCCCTTTCATAAACGGAGTTGAATCACATGCAGTTTCTGGTCCTAGCACCAAGAGTTGTTTTCTGGTAAGGAGAGTCACTATTGTGCTCATTTGGCCATACACAGTGCAAATAGCACTCGCGTCTGTACCCAGCAAGTGCATTGTATTGGACGCAAGAGAAACTACTGTTCTTGTCAGTTTCCTAAGCAGAGTTGAACTAGTTATGGCCATTGTGTGTAGGAAGCACAGTTCTTTGGTTCTGAGCAAGCTGACTGTTCTGGCTATATAGGAAACACAGTAGAGTAGAAGAGTGCTGCTTTCTCAAAAGCAGAGTGTGTTTCTTGTAAGGCAAGCGAGAGTTGAATTCCCTTTCATAAACGGAGTTGAATTACATGCAGTTTCTGGTCCTAGCACCAAGAGTTGTTTTCTGGTAAGGAGAGTCACTATTGTGCTCATTTGGCCATACACATTGCAAATAGCACTCGCGTCTGTTCCCAGCAAATGCAGTGTATTGGACACAAGAGAAACTACTGTTCTTGTCAGTTTCCTAAGCAGAGTTGAATTAGATATGGCCCTTGTGTGTAGGAAGCACAGTTCTTTAGTTCTGAGCAAGCTGACAGTTCTGGCTATATAGGAAACACAGTAGAGTAGAAGAGTGCTGCTTTCTCAAAAGCAGAGTGTGTTTCTTGTAAGGCGAGCTAGAGTTGATTTCCCTTTCATAAACGGAGTTGAATCACATGCAGTTTCTGGTCCTAGCAGCAAAAGTTGTTTTCTGGTAAGGAGATTCACTATTGTGCTCAATTGGCCATACAGAGTGTAAATAGCACTCGCGTCTTATCCCAGCAAATGCAGTGTATTGGACGCAAGAGAAACTACTGTTCTTGTCAGTTTCCTAAGCAGAGTTGAATTAGATATGGCCCTTGTGTGTAGGAAGCACAGTTCTTTAGTTCTGAGCAAGCTGACTGTTCTGACTATATAGGAAACACAGTAGAGTAGAAGAGTGCTGCTTTCTCAAAAGCAGAGTGTGTTTCTTGTAAGGCAAGCTAGAGTTGAATTCCCTTTCATAAACGGAGTTGAATCACATGCAGTTTCTGGTCCTAGCACCAAGAGTTGTTTTCTGGTAAGGAGAGTCACTATTGTGCTCATTTGGCCATACACAGTGCAAATAGCACTCGCGTCTGTTCCCAGCAAATGCAGTGTATTGGACACAAGAGAAACTACTGTTCTTGTCAGTTTCCTAAGCAGAGTTGAATTAGATATGGCCCTTGTGTGTAGGAAGCACATTTCTTTAGTTCTGAGCAAGCTGACAGTTCTGGCTATATAGGAAACACAGTAGAGTAGAAGAGTGCTGCTTTCTCAAAAGCAGAGTGTGTTTCTTGTAAGGCGAGCTAGAGTTGATTTCCCTTTCATAAACGGAGTTGAATCACATGCAGGTTCTGGTCCTAGCAGCAAAATTGTTTTCTGGTAAGGAGATTCACTATTGTGCACAATTGGCCTTACACAGTGCAAATAGCACTCGCGTCTTATCCCAGCAAATGCAGTGTATTGGACGCAAGAGAAACTACTGTTCTTGTCAGTTTCCTAAGCAGAGTTGAATTAGATATGGCCCTTGTGTGTCGGAAGCACAGTTCTTTAGTTCTGAGCAAGCTGACTGTTCTGGCTATATAGGAAACACAGTAGAGTAGAAGAGTGCTACTTTCTCAAAAGTAGAGTGTGTTTCTTGTAAGGCAAGCGAGAGTTGAATTCCCTTTCATAAACGGAGTTGAATCACATGCAGTTTCTGGTCCTAGCACCAAGAGTTGTTTTCTGGTAAGGAGAGTCACTATTGTGCTCATTTGGCCATACACATTGCAAATAGCACTCGCGTCTGTTCCCAGCAAATGCAGTGTATTGGACACAAGAGAAACTACTGTTCTTGTCAGTTTCCTAAGCAGAGTTGAATTAGATATGACCCTTGTGTGTAGGAAGCACAGTTCTTTAGTTCTGAGCAAGCTGACAGTTCTGGCTATATAGGAAACACAGTAGAGTAGAAGAGTGCTGCTTTCTCAAAAGCAGAGTGTGTTTCTTGTAAGGCGAGCTAGAGTTGATTTCCCTTTCATAAACGGAGTTGAATCACATGCAGTTTCTGGTCCTAGCAGCAAAAGTTGTTTTCTGGTAAGGAGATTCACTATTGTGCTCAATTGGCCATACACAGTGCAAATAGCACTCGCGTCTTATCCCAGCAAATGCAGTGTATTGGACGCAAGAGAAACTACTGTTCTTGTCAGTTTCCTAAGCAGAGTTGAATTAGATATGGCCCTTGTGTGTAGGAAGCACAGTTCTTTAGTTCTGAGCAAGCTGACTGTTCTGACTATATAGGAAACACAGTAGAGTAGAAGAGTGCTGCTTTCTCAAAAGCAGAGTGTGTTTCTTGTAAGGCAAGCTAGAGTTGAATTCCCTTTCATAAACGGAGTTGAATCTCATGCAGTTTCTGGTCCTAGCACCAAGAGTTGTTTTCTGGTAAGGAGAGTCACTATTGTGCTCATTTGGCCATACACAGTGCAAATAGCACTCGCGTCTGTTCCCAGCAAATGCAGTGTATTGGACACAAGAGAAACTACTGTTCTTGTCAGTTTCCTAAGCAGAGTTGAATTAGATATGGCCCTTGTGTGTAGGAAGCACAGTTCTTTAGTTCTGAGCAAGCTGACAGTTCTGGCTATATAGGAAACACAGTAGAGTAGAAGAGTGCTGCTTTCTCAAAAGCAGAGTGTGTTTCTTGTAAGGCGAGCTAGAGTTGATTTCCACTTCATAAACAGAGTTGAATCACATGCAGTTTCTGGTCCTAGCAGCAAAAGTTGTTTTCTGGTAAGGAGATTCACTATTGTGCTCAATTGGCCATACACAGTGCAAATAGCACTCGCGTCTTATCCCAGCAAACGCAGTGTATTGGACGCAAGAGAAACTACTGTTCTTGTCAGTTTCCTAAGCAGAGTTGAATTAGATATGGCCCTTGTGTGTAGGAAGCACAGTTCTTTAGTTCTGAGCAAGCTGACTGTTCTGACTATATAGGAAACACAGTAGAGTAGAAGAGTGCTGCTTTCTCAAAAGCAGAGTGTGTTTCTTGTAAGGCGAGCTAGAGTTGATTTCCCTTTCATAAACGGAGTTGAATCACATGCAGGTTCTGGTCCTAGCAGCAAAAGTTGTTTTCTGGTAAGGAGATTCACTATTGTGCTCAATTGGCCTTACACAGAGCAAATAGCACTCGCGTCTTATCCCAGCAAATGCAGTGTATTGGACGCAAGAGAAACTACTGTTCTTGTCAGTTTCCTAAGCAGAGTTGAATTAGATATGGCCCTTGTGTGTAGGAAGCACAGTTCTTTAGTTCTGAGCAAGCTGACAGTTCTGGCTGTATAGGAAACACAGTAGAGTAGAAGAGTGCTGCTTTCTCTAAAGCAGAGTGTGTTTCTTGTAAGGCGAGCTAGAGTTGAATTCCCTTTCATAAACGGAGTTGAATCACATGCAGTTTCTGGTCCTAGCAGCAAAAGTTGTTTTCTGGTAAGGAGATTCACTATTGTGCTCAATTGGCCATACACAGTGCAAATAGCACTCGCGTCTTATCCCAGCAAATGCAGTGTATTGGACGCAAGAGAAACTACTGTTCTTGTCAGTTTCCTAAGCAGAGTTGAATTAGATATGGCCCTTGTGTGTAGGAAGCACAGTTCTTTAGTTCTGAGCAAGCTGACTGTTCTGGCTATATAGGAAACACAGTAGAGTAGAAGAGTGCTGCTTTCTCAAAAGCAGAGTGTGTTTCTTGTAAGGCAAGCTAGAGTTGAATTCCCTTTCATAAACGGAGTTGAATCACATGCAGTTTCTGGTCCTAGCACCAAGAGTTGTTTTCTGGTAAGGAGAGTCACTATTGTGCTCATTTGGCCATACACAGTGCAAATAGCACTCGCGTCTGTACCCAGCAAGTGCATTGTATTGGACGCAAGAGAAACTACTGTTCTTGTCAGTTTCCTAAGCAGAGTTGAACTAGTTATGGCCATTGTGTGTAGGAAGCACAGTTCTTTGGTTCTGAGCAAGCTGACTGTTCTGGCTATATAGGAAACACAGTAGAGTAGAAGAGTGCTGCTTTCTCAAAAGCAGAGTGTGTTTCTTGTAAGGCAAGCGAGAGTTGAATTCCCTTTCATAAACGGAGTTGAATTACATGCAGTTTCTGGTCCTAGCACCAAGAGTTGTTTTCTGGTAAGGAGAGTCACTATTGTGCTCATTTGGCCATACACATTGCAAATAGCACTCGCGTCTGTTCCCAGCAAATGCAGTGTATTGGACACAAGAGAAACTACTGTTCTTGTCAGTTTCCTAAGCAGAGTTGAATTAGATATGGCCCTTGTGTGTAGGAAGCACAGTTCTTTAGTTCTGAGCAAGCTGACAGTTCTGGCTATATAGGAAACACAGTAGAGTAGAAGAGTGCTGCTTTCTCAAAAGCAGAGTGTGTTTCTTGTAAGGCGAGCTAGAGTTGATTTCCCTTTCATAAACGGAGTTGAATCACATGCAGTTTCTGGTCCTAGCAGCAAAAGTTGTTTTCTGGTAAGGAGATTCACTATTGTGCTCAATTGGCCATACACAGTGTAAATAGCACTCGCGTCTTATCCCAGCAAATGCAGTGTATTGGACGCAAGAGAAACTACTGTTCTTGTCAGTTTCCTAAGCAGAGTTGAATTAGATATGGCCCTTGTGTGTAGGAAGCACAGTTCTTTAGTTCTGAGCAAGCTGACTGTTCTGACTATATAGGAAACACAGTAGAGTAGAAGAGTGCTGCTTTCTCAAAAGCAGAGTGTGTTTCTTGTAAGGCAAGCTAGAGTTGAATTCCCTTTCATAAACGGAGTTGAATCACATGCAGTTTCTGGTCCTAGCACCAAGAGTTGTTTTCTGGTAAGGAGAGTCACTATTGTGCTCATTTGGCCATACACAGTGCAAATAGCACTCGCGTCTGTTCCCAGCAAATGCAGTGTATTGGACACAAGAGAAACTACTGTTCTTGTCAGTTTCCTAAGCAGAGTTGAATTAGATATGGCCCTTGTGTGTAGGAAGCACATTTCTTTAGTTCTGAGCAAGCTGACAGTTCTGGCTATATAGGAAACACAGTAGAGTAGAAGAGTGCTGCTTTCTCAAAAGCAGAGTGTGTTTCTTGTAAGGCGAGCTAGAGTTGATTTCCCTTTCATAAACGGAGTTGAATCACATGCAGGTTCTGGTCCTAGCAGCAAAATTGTTTTCTGGTAAGGAGATTCACTATTGTGCACAATTGGCCTTACACAGTGCAAATAGCACTCGCGTCTTATCCCAGCAAATGCAGTGTATTGGACGCAAGAGAAACTACTGTTCTTGTCAGTTTCCTAAGCAGAGTTGAATTAGATATGGCCCTTGTGTGTAGGAAGCACAGTTCTTTAGTTCTGAGCAAGCTGACAGTTCTGGCTGTATAGGAAACACAGTAGAGTAGAAGAGTGCTGCTTTCTCTAAAGCAGAGTGTGTTTCTTGTAAGGCGAGCTAGAGTTGAATTCCTTTTCATAAACGGAGTTGAATCACATGCAGTTTCTGGTCCTAGCAGCAAAAGTTGTTTTCTGGTAAGGAGATTCACTATTGTGCTCAATTGGCCATACACAGTGCAAATAGCACTCGCGTCTTATCCCAGCAAATGCAGTGTATTGGACGCAAGAGAAACTACTGTTCTTGTCAGTTTCCTAAGCAGAGTTGAAGTAGATATGGCCCTTGTGTGTAGGAAGCACAGTTCTTTAGTTCTGAGCAAGCTGACTGTTCTGGCTATATAGGAAACACAGTAGAGTAGAAGAGTGCTGCTTTCTCAAAAGCAGAGTGTGTTTCTTGTAAGGCAAGCTAGAGTTGAATTCCCTTTCATAAACGGTGTTGAATCACATGCAGTTTCTGGTCCTAGCACCAAGAGTTGTTTTCTGGTAAGGAGAGTCACTATTGTGCTCATTTGGCCATACACAGTGCAAATAGCACTCGCGTCTGTACCCAGCAAGTGCATTGTATTGGACGCAAGAGAAACTACTGTTCTTGTCAGTTTCCTAAGCAGAGTTGAACTAGTTATGGCTATTGTGTGTAGGAAGCACAGTTCTTTGGTTCTGAGCAAGCTGACTGTTCTGGCTCTATAGGAAACACAGTAGAGTACAAGAGTGCTGCTTTCTCAAAAGCAGAGTGTGTTTCTTGTAAGGCGAGCCAGAGTTTAATTCCCTTTCATAAACGGAGTTGAATCACATGCAATTTCTGATCCTAGCAGCAAGAGTTGTTTTCTGGTAAGGAGATTCACTATTGTGCTCAATTGGCCATACACATTGCAAATAGCACTCGCGTCTGTTCCCAGCAAATGCAGTGTATTGGACACAAGAGAAACTACTGTTCTTGTCAGTTTCCTAAGCAGAGTTGAATTAGATATGGCCCTTGTGTGTAGGAAGCACAGTTCTTTAGTTCTGAGCAAGCTGACTGTTCTGGCTATATAGGAAACACAGTAGAGTAGAAGAGTGCTGCTTTCTCAAAAGCAGAGTGTGTTTCTTGTAAGGCAAGCTAGAGTTGAATTCCCTTTCATAAACGGAGTTGAATCACATGCAGTTTCTGGTCCTAGCACCAAGAGTTGTTTTCTGGTAAGGAGAGTCACTATTGTGCTCATTTGGCCATACACAGTGCAAATAGCACTCGCGTCTGTACCCAGCAAGTGCATTGTATTGGACGCAAGAGAAACTACTGTTCTTGTCAGTTTCCTAAGCAGAGTTGAACTAGTTATGGCCATTGTGTGTCGGAAGCACAGTTCTTTGGTTCTGAGCAAGCTGACTGTTCTGGCTCTATAGGAAACACAGTAGAGTAGAAGAGTGCTGCTTTCTCAAAAGCAGAGTGTGTTTCTTGTAAGGCGAGCCAGAGTTTAATTCCCTTTCATAAACGGAGTTGAATCACATGCAATTTCTGATCCTAGCAGCAAGAGTTGTTTTCTGGTAAGGAGATTCACTATTGTGCTCAATTGGCCATACACATTGCAAATAGCACTCGCGTCTGTTCCCAGCAAATGCAGTGTATTGGACACAAGAGAAACTACTGTTCTTGTCAGTTTCCTAAGCAGAGTTGAATTAGATATGGCCCTTGTGTGTAGGAAGCACAGTTCTTTAGTTCTGAGCAAGCTGACTGTTCTGGCTATATAGGAAACACATTAGAGTAGAAGAGTGCTGCTTTTTCAAAAGCAGAGTGTGTTTCTTGTAAGGCGAGCTAGAGTTGATTTCCCTTTCATAAACGGAGTTGAATCACATGCAGTTTCTGGTCCTAGCAGCAAAAGTTGTTTTCTGGTAAGGAGATTCACTATTGTGCTCAATTGGCCATACACATTGCAAATAGCACTCGCGTCTTATCCCAGCAAATGCAGTGTATTGAACGCAAGAGAAACTACTGTTCTTGTCAGTTTCCTAAGCAGAGTTGAATTAGATATGGCCCTTGTGTGTCGGAAGCACAGTTCTTTAGTTCTGAGCAAGCTGACTGTTCTGGCTATATAGGAAACAGTAGAGTAGAAGAGTGCTGCTTTCTCAAAAGCAGAGTGTGTTTCTTGTAAGGCAAGCGAGAGTTGAATTCCCTTTCATAAACGGAGTTGAATCACATGCAGTTTCTGGTCCTAGCACCAAGAGTTGTTTTCTGGTAAGGAGAGTCACTATTGTGCTCATTTGGCCATACACATTGCAAATAGCACTCGCGTCTGTTCCCAGCAAATGCAGTGTATTGGACACAAGAGAAACTACTGTTCTTGTCAGTTTCCTAAGCAGAGTTGAATTAGATATGGCCCTTGTGTGTAGGAAGCACAGTTCTTTAGTTCTGAGCAAGCTGACAGTTCTGGCTATATAGGAAACACAGTAGAGTAGAAGAGTGCTGCTTTCTCAAAAGCAGAGTGTGTTTCTTGTAAGGCGAGCTAGAGTTGATTTCCCTTTCATAAACGGAGTTGAATCACATGCAGTTTCTGGTCCTAGCAGCAAAAGTTGTTTTCTGGTAAGGAGAGTCACTATTGTGCTCATTTGGCCATACACAGTGCAAATAGCACTCGCGTCTGTACCCAGCAAGTGCATTGTATTGGACGCAAGAGAAACTACTGTTCTTGTCAGATTCCTAAGCAGAGTTGACCTAGTTATGGCCATTGTGTGTAGGAAGCACAGTTCTTTGGTTCTGAGCAAGCTGACTGTTCTGGCTCTATAGGAAACACAGTAGAGTAGAAGAGTGCTGCTTTCTCAAAAGCAGAGTGTGTTTCTTGTAAGTCGAGCCAGAGTTTAATTCCCTTTCATAAACGGAGTTGAATCACATGCAGTTTCTGGTCCTAGCAGCAAAAGTTGTTTTCTGGTAAGGAGATTCACTATTTACTCAATTGGCCATACACATTGCAAATAGCACTCGCGTCTTATCCCAGCAAATGCAGTGTATTGGACGCAAGAGAAACTACTGTTCTTGTCAGTTTCCTAAGCAGAGTTGAATTAGATATGGCCCTTGTGTGTAGGAAGCACAGTTCTTTAGTTCTGAGCAAGCTGACTGTTCTGGCTATATAGGAAACACAGTAGAGTAGAAGAGTGCTGCTTTCTCAAAAGCAGAGTGTGTTTCTTGTAAGGCGAGCTAGAGTTGATTTCCCTTTCATAAACGGAGTTGAATCACATGCAGGTTCTGGTCCTAGCAGCAAAAGTTGTTTTCTGGTAAGGAGATTCACTATTGTGCTCAATTGGCCATACACAGTGCAAATAGCACTCGCGTCTTATCCCAGCAAACGCAGTGTATTGGACGCAAGAGAAACTACTGTTCTTGTCAGTTTCCTAAGCAGAGTTGAATTAGATATGGCCCTTGTGTGTAGGAAGCACAGTTCTTTAGTTCTGAGCAAGCTGACTGTTCTGACTATATAGGAAACACAGTAGAGTAGAAGAGTGCTGCTTTCTCAAAAGCAGAGTGTGTTTCTTGTAAGGCGAGCTAGAGTTGATTTCCCTTTCATAAACGGAGTTGAATCACATGCAGGTTCTGGTCCTAGCAGCAAAAGTTGTTTTCTGGTAAGGAGATTCACTATTGTGCTCAATTGGCCTTACACAGAGCAAATAGCACTCGCGTCTTATCCCAGCAAATGCAGTGTATTGGACGCAAGAGAAACTACTGTTCTTGTCAGTTTCCTAAGCAGAGTTGAATTAGATATGGCCCTTGTGTGTAGGAAGCACAGTTCTTTAGTTCTGAGCAAGCTGACAGTTCTGGCTGTATAGGAAACACAGTAGAGTAGAAGAGTGCTGCTTTCTCTAAAGCAGAGTGTGTTTCTTGTAAGGCGAGCTAGAGTTGAATTCCCTTTCATAAACGGAGTTGAATCACATGCAGTTTCTGGTCCTAGCAGCAAAAGTTGTTTTCTGGTAAGGAGATTCACTATTGTGCTCAATTGGCCATACACAGTGCAAATAGCACTCGCGTCTTATCCCAGCAAATGCAGTGTATTGGACGCAAGAGAAACTACTGTTCTTGTCAGTTTCCTAAGCAGAGTTGAATTAGATATGGCCCTTGTGTGTAGGAAGCACAGTTCTTTAGTTCTGAGCAAGCTGACTGTTCTGGCTATATAGGAAACACAGTAGAGTAGAAGAGTGCTGCTTTCTCAAAAGCAGAGTGTGTTTCTTGTAAGGCAAGCTAGAGTTGAATTCCCTTTCATAAACGGAGTTGAATCACATGCAGTTTCTGGTCCTAGCACCAAGAGTTGTTTTCTGGTAAGGAGAGTCACTATTGTGCTCATTTGGCCATACACAGTGCAAATAGCACTCGCGTCTGTACCCAGCAAGTGCATTGTATTGGACGCAAGAGAAACTACTGTTCTTGTCAGTTTCCTAAGCAGAGTTGAACTAGTTATGGCCATTGTGTGTAGGAAGCACAGTTCTTTGGTTCTGAGCAAGCTGACTGTTCTGGCTATATAGGAAACACAGTAGAGTAGAAGAGTGCTGCTTTCTCAAAAGCAGAGTGTGTTTCTTGTAAGGCAAGCGAGAGTTGAATTCCCTTTCATAAACGGAGTTGAATTACATGCAGTTTCTGGTCCTAGCACCAAGAGTTGTTTTCTGGTAAGGAGAGTCACTATTGTGCTCATTTGGCCATACACATTGCAAATAGCACTCGCGTCTGTTCCCAGCAAATGCAGTGTATTGGACACAAGAGAAACTACTGTTCTTGTCAGTTTCCTAAGCAGAGTTGAATTAGATATGGCCCTTGTGTGTAGGAAGCACAGTTCTTTAGTTCTGAGCAAGCTGACAGTTCTGGCTATATAGGAAACACAGTAGAGTAGAAGAGTGCTGCTTTCTCAAAAGCAGAGTGTGTTTCTTGTAAGGCGAGCTAGAGTTGATTTCCCTTTCATAAACGGAGTTGAATCACATGCAGTTTCTGGTCCTAGCAGCAAAAGTTGTTTTCTGGTAAGGAGATTCACTATTGTGCTCAATTGGCCATACACAGTGTAAATAGCACTCGCGTCTTATCCCAGCAAATGCAGTGTATTGGACGCAAGAGAAACTACTGTTCTTGTCAGTTTCCTAAGCAGAGTTGAATTAGATATGGCCCTTGTGTGTAGGAAGCACAGTTCTTTAGTTCTGAGCAAGCTGACTGTTCTGACTATATAGGAAACACAGTAGAGCAGAAGAGTGCTGCTTTCTCAAAAGCAGAGTGTGTTTCTTGTAAGGCAAGCTAGAGTTGAATTCCCTTTCATAAAAGGAGTTGAATCACATGCAGTTTCTGGTCCTAGCACCAAGAGTTGTTTTCTGGTAAGGAGAGTCACTATTGTGCTCATTTGGCCATACACAGTGCAAATAGCACTCGCGTCTGTTCCCAGCAAATGCAGTGTATTGGACACAAGAGAAACTACTGTTCTTGTCAGTTTCCTAAGCAGAGTTGAATTAGATATGGCCCTTGTGTGTAGGAAGCACAGTTCTTTAGTTCTGAGCAAGCTGACAGTTCTGGCTATATAGGAAACACAGTAGAGTAGAAGAGTGCTGCTTTCTCAAAAGCAGAGTGTGTTTCTTGTAAGGCGAGCTAGAGTTGATTTCCCTTTCATAAACAGAGTTGAATCACATGCAGTTTCTGGTCCTAGCAGCAAAAGTTGTTTTCTGGTAAGGAGATTCACTATTGTGCTCAATTGGCCATACACAGTGCAAATAGCACTCGCGTCTTATCCCAGCAAACGCAGTGTATTGGACGCAAGAGAAACTACTGTTCTTGTCAGTTTCCTAAGCAGAGTTGAATTAGATATGGCCCTTGTGTGTAGGAAGCACAGTTCTTTAGTTCTGAGCAAGCTGACTGTTCTGACTATATAGGAAACACAGTAGAGTAGAAGAGTGCTGCTTTCTCAAAAGCAGAGTGTGTTTCTTGTAAGGCGAGCTAGAGTTGATTTCCCTTTCATAAACGGAGTTGAATCACATGCAGGTTCTGGTCCTAGCAGCAAAAGTTGTTTTCTGGTAAGGAGATTCACTATTGTGCTCAATTGGCCTTACACAGAGCAAATAGCACTCGCGTCTTATCCCAGCAAATGCAGTGTATTGGACGCAAGAGAAACTACTGTTCTTGTCAGTTTCCTAAGCAGAGTTGAATTAGATATGGCCCTTGTGTGTAGGAAGCACAGTTCTTTAGTTCTGAGCAAGCTGACAGTTCTGGCTGTATAGGAAAAACAGTAGAGTAGAAGAGTGCTGCTTTCTCTAAAGCAGAGTGTGTTTCTTGTAAGGCGAGCTAGAGTTGAATTCCCTTTCATAAACGGAGTTGAATCACATGCAGTTTCTGGTCCTAGCAGCAAAAGTTGTTTTCTGGTACGGAGATTCACTATTGTGCTCAATTGGCCATACACAGTGCAAATAGCACTCGCGTCTTATCCCAGCAAATGCAGTGTATTGGACGCAAGAGAAACTACTGTTCTTGTCAGTTTCCTAAGCAGAGTTGAATTAGATATGGCCCTTGTGTGTAGGAAGCACAGTTCTTTAGTTCTGAGCAAGCTGACTGTTCTGGCTATATAGGAAACACAGTAGAGTAGAAGAGTGCTGCTTTCTCAAAAGCAGAGTGTGTTTCTTGTAAGGCAAGCTAGAGTTGAATTCCCTTTCATAAACGGAGTTGAATCACATGCAGTTTCTGGTCCTAGCACCAAGAGTTGTTTTCTGGTAAGGAGAGTCACTATTGTGCTCATTTGGCCATACACAGTGCAAATAGCACTCGCGTCTGTACCCAGCAAGTGCATTGTATTGGACGCAAGAGAAACTACTGTTCTTGTCAGTTTCCTAAGCAGAGTTGAACTAGTTATGGCCATTGTGTGTAGGAAGCACAGTTCTTTGGTTCTGAGCAAGCTGACTGTTCTGGCTATATAGGAAACACAGTAGAGTAGAAGAGTGCTGCTTTCTCAAAAGCAGAGTGTGTTTCTTGTAAGGCAAGCGAGAGTTGAATTCCCTTTCATAAACGGAGTTGAATTACATGCAGTTTCTGGTCCTAGCACCAAGAGTTGTTTTCTGGTAAGGAGAGTCACTATTGTGCTCATTTGGCCATACACATTGCAAATAGCACTCGCGTCTGTTCCCAGCAAATGCAGTGTATTGGACACAAGAGAAACTACTGTTCTTGTCAGTTTCCTAAGCAGAGTTGAATTAGATATGGCCCTTGTGTGTAGGAAGCACAGTTCTTTAGTTCTGAGCAAGCTGACAGTTCTGGCTATATAGGAAACACAGTAGAGTAGAAGAGTGCTGCTTTCTCAAAAGCAGAGTGTGTTTCTTGTAAGGCGAGCTAGAGTTGATTTCCCTTTCATAAACGGAGTTGAATCACATGCAGTTTCTGGTCCTAGCAGCAAAAGTTGTTTTCTGGTAAGGAGATTCACTATTGTGCTCAATTGGCCATACACAGTGTAAATAGCACTCGCGTCTTATCCCAGCAAATGCAGTGTATTGGACGCAAGAGAAACTACTGTTCTTGTCAGTTTCCTAAGCAGAGTTGAATTAGATATGGCCCTTGTGTGTAGGAAGCACAGTTCTTTAGTTCTGAGCAAGCTGACTGTTCTGACTATATAGGAAACACAGTAGAGTAGAAGAGTGCTGCTTTCTCAAAAGCAGAGTTTGTTTCTTGTAAGGCAAGCTAGAGTTGAATTCCCTTTCATAAACGGATTTGAATCACATGCAGTTTCTGGTCCTAGCACCAAGAGTTGTTTTCTGGTAAGGAGAGTCACTATTGTGCTCATTTGGCCATACACAGTGCAAATAGCACTCGCGTCTGTTCCCAGCAAATGCAGTGTATTGGACACAAGAGAAACTACTGTTCTTGTCAGTTTCCTAAGCAGAGTTGAATTAGATATGGCCCTTGTGTGTAGGAAGCACAGTTCTTTAGTTCTGAGCAAGCTGACAGTTCTGGCTATATAGGAAACACAGTAGAGTAGAAGAGTGCTGCTTTCTCAAAAGCAGAGTGTGTTTCTTGTAAGGCGAGCTAGAGTTGATTTCCCTTTCATAAACGGAGTTGAATCACATGCAGGTTCTGGTCCTAGCAGCAAAAGTTGTTTTCTGGTAAGGAGATTCACTATTGTGCTCAATTGGCCTTACACAGTGCAAATAGCACTCGCGTCTTATCCCAGCAAATGCAGTGTATTGGACGCAAGAGAAACTACTGTTCTTGTCAGTTTCCTAAGCACAGTTGAATTAGATATGGCCCTTGTGTGTAGGAAGCACAGTTCTTTAGTTCTGAGCAAGCTGACAGTTCTGGCTGTATAGGAAACACAGTAGAGTAGAAGAGTGCTGCTTTCTCTAAAGCAGAGTGTGTTTCTTGTAAGGCGAGCTAGAGTTGAATTCCCTTTCATAAACGGAGTTGAATCACATGCAGTTTCTGGTCCTAGCAGCAAAAGTTGTTTTCTGGTAAGGAGAGTCACTATTGTGCTCATTTGGCCATACACAGTGCAAATAGCACTCGCGTCTGTACCCAGCAAGTGCATTGTATTGGACACAAGAGAAACTACTGTTCTTGTCAGTTTCCTAAGCAGAGTTGAATTAGATATGGCCCTTGTGTGTAGGAAGCACAGTTCTTTGGTTCTGAGCAAGCTGACTGTTCTGGCTCTATAGGAAACACAGTAGAGTAGAAGAGTGCTGCTTTCTCAAAAGCAGAGTGTGTTTCTTGTAAGGCGAGCCAGAGTTTAATTCCCTTTCATAAACGGAGTTGAATCACATGCAATTTCTGATCCTAGCAGCAAGAGTTTTTTTCCTTTAAGGAGATTCACTATTGTGCTCAATTGGCCATACACATTGCAAATAGCACTCACGTCTGTTCCCAGCAAATGCAGTGTATTGGACACAAGAGAAACTACTGTTCTTGTCAGTTTCCTAAGCAGAGTTGAATTAGATATGGCCCTTGTGTGTAGGAAGCACAGTTCTTTAGTTCTGAGCAAGCTGACTGTTCTGGCTATATAGGAAACACATTAGAGTAGAAGAGTGCTGCTTTTTCAAAAGCAGAGTGTGTTTCTTGTAAGTCGAGCCAGAGTTTAATTCCCTTTCATAAACGGAGTTGAATCACATGCAGTTTCTGGTCCTAGCAGCAAAAGTTGTTTTCTGGTAAGGAGATTCACTATTTACTCAATTGGCCATACACATTGCAAATAGCACTCGCGTCTTATCCCAGCAAATGCAGTGTATTGGACGCAAGAGAAACTACTGTTCTTGTCAGTTTCCTAAGCAGAGTTGAATTAGATATGGCCCTTGTGTGTAGGAAGCACAGTTCTTTAGTTCTGAGCAAGCTGACTGTTCTGGCTATATAGGAAACACAGTAGAGTAGAAGAGTGCTGCTTTCTCAAAAGCAGAGTGTGTTTCTTGTAAGGCGAGCTAGAGTTGATTTCCCTTTCATAAACAGAGTTGAATCACATGCAGTTTCTGGTCCTAGCAGCAAAAGTTGTTTTCTGGTAAGGAGATTCACTATTGTGCTCAATTGGCCATACACAGTGCAAATAGCACTCGCGTCTTATCCCAGCAAATGCAGTGTATTGGACGGAAGAGAAACTACTGTTCTTGTCAGTTTCCTAAGCAGAGTTGAATTAGATATGGCCCTTGTGTGTAGGAAGCACAGTTCTTTAGTTCTGAGCAAGCTGACTGTTCTGACTATATAGGAAACACAGTAGAGTAGAAGAGTGCTGCTTTCTCAAAAGCAGAGTGTGTTTCTTGTAAGGCAAGCTAGAGTTGAATTCCCTTTCATAAACGGAGTTGAATCACATGCAGTTTCTGGTCCTAGCACCAAGAGTTGTTTTCTGGTAAGGAGAGTCACTATTGTGCTCATTTGGCCATACACAGTGCAAATAGCACTCGCGTCTGTTCCCAGCAAATGCAGTGTATTGGACACAAGAGAAACTACTGTTCTTGTCAGTTTCCTAAGCAGAGTTGAATTAGATATGGCCCTTGTGTGTAGGAAGCACAGTTCTTTAGTTCTGAGCAAGCTGACAGTTCTGGCTATATAGGAAACACAGTAGAGTAGAAGAGTGCTGCTTTCTCAAAAGCAGAGTGTGTTTCTTGTAAGGCGAGCTAGAGTTGATTTCCCTTTCATAAACGGAGTTGAATCACATGCAGTTTCTGGTCCTAGCAGCAAAAGTTGTTTTCTGGTAAGGAGATTCACTATTGTGCTCAATTGGCCTTACACAGTGCAAATAGCACTCGCGTCTTATCCCAGCAAATGCAGTGTATTGGACGCAAGAGAAACTACTGTTCTTGTCAGTTTCCTAAGCAGAGTTGAAGTCGATATGGCCCTTGTGTGTAGGAAGCACAGTTCTTTAGTTCTGAGCAAGCTGACTGTTCTGGCTCTATAGGAAACACAGTAGAGTAGAAGAGTGCTGCTTTCTCAAAAGCAGAGTGTGTTTCTTGTAAGGCAAGCTAGAGTTGAATTCCCTTTCATAAACGGTGTTGAATCACATGCAGTTTCTGGTCCTAGCACCAAGAGTTGTTTTCTGGTAAGGAGAGTCACTATTGTGCTCATTTGGCCATACACAGTGCAAATAGCACTCGCGTCTGTACCCAGCAAGTGCATTGTATTGGACGCAAGAGAAACTACTGTTCTTGTCAGTTTCCTAAGCAGAGTTGAACTAGTTATGGCCATTGTGTGTAGGAAGCACAGTTCTTTGGTTCTGAGCAAGCTGACTGTTCTGGCTCTATAGGAAACACAGTAGAGTAGAAGAGTGCTGCTTTCTCAAAAGCAGAGTGTGTTTCTTGTAAGGCGAGCCAGAGTTTAATTCCCTTTCATAAACGGAGTTGAATCACATGCAATTTCTGATCCTAGCAGCAAGAGTTTTTTTCCTTTAAGGAGATTCACTATTGTGCTCAATTGGCCATACACATTGCAAATAGCACTCACGTCTGTTCCCAGCAAATGCAGTGTATTGGACACAAGAGAAACTACTGTTCTTGTCAGTTTCCTAAGCAGAGTTGAATTAGATATGGCCCTTGTGTGTAGGAAGCACAGTTCTTTAGTTCTGAGCAAGCTGACTGTTCTGGCTATATAGGAAACACATTAGAGTAGAAGAGTGCTGCTTTTTCAAAAGCAGAGTGTGTTTCTTGTAAGTCGAGCCAGAGTTTAATTCCCTTTCATAAACGGAGTTGAATCACATGCAGTTTCTGGTCCTAGCAGCAAAAGTTGTTTTCTGGTAAGGAGATTCACTATTTACTCAATTGGCCATACACATTGCAAATAGCACTCGCGTCTTATCCCAGCAAATGCAGTGTATTGGACGCAAGAGAAACTACTGTTCTTGTCAGTTTCCTAAGCAGAGTTGAATTAGATATGGCCCTTGTGTGTAGGAAGCACAGTTCTTTAGTTCTGAGCAAGCTGACTGTTCTGGCTATATAGGAAACACAGTAGAGTAGAAGAGTGCTGCTTTCTCAAAAGCAGAGTGTGTTTCTTGTAAGGCGAGCTAGAGTTGATTTCCCTTTCATAAACAGAGTTGAATCACATGCAGTTTCTGGTCCTAGCAGCAAAAGTTGTTTTCTGGTAAGGAGATTCACTATTGTGCTCAATTGGCCATACACAGTGCAAATAGCACTCGCGTCTTATCCCAGCAAATGCAGTGTATTGGACGGAAGAGAAACTACTGTTCTTGTCAGTTTCCTAAGCAGAGTTGAATTAGATATGGCCCTTGTGTGTAGGAAGCACAGTTCTTTAGTTCTGAGCAAGCTGACTGTTCTGACTATATAGGAAACACAGTAGAGTAGAAGAGTGCTGCTTTCTCAAAAGCAGAGTGTGTTTCTTGTAAGGCAAGCTAGAGTTGAATTCCCTTTCATAAACGGAGTTGAATCACATGCAGTTTCTGGTCCTAGCACCAAGAGTTGTTTTCTGGTAAGGAGAGTCACTATTGTGCTCATTTGGCCATACACAGTGCAAATAGCACTCGCGTCTGTTCCCAGCAAATGCAGTGTATTGGACACAAGAGAAACTACTGTTCTTGTCAGTTTCCTAAGCAGAGTTGAATTAGATATGGCCCTTGTGTGTAGGAAGCACAGTTCTTTAGTTCTGAGCAAGCTGACAGTTCTGGCTATATAGGAAACACAGTAGAGTAGAAGAGTGCTGCTTTCTCAAAAGCAGAGTGTGTTTCTTGTAAGGCGAGCTAGAGTTGATTTCCCTTTCATAAACGGAGTTGAATCACATGCAGTTTCTGGTCCTAGCAGCAAAAGTTGTTTTCTGGTAAGGAGATTCACTATTGTGCTCAATTGGCCTTACACAGTGCAAATAGCACTCGCGTCTTATCCCAGCAAATGCAGTGTATTGGACGCAAGAGAAACTACTGTTCTTGTCAGTTTCCTAAGCAGAGTTGAAGTCGATATGGCCCTTGTGTGTAGGAAGCACAGTTCTTTAGTTCTGAGCAAGCTGACTGTTCTGGCTCTATAGGAAACACAGTAGAGTAGAAGAGTGCTGCTTTCTCAAAAGCAGAGTGTGTTTCTTGTAAGGCAAGCTAGAGTTGAATTCCCTTTCATAAACGGTGTTGAATCACATGCAGTTTCTGGTCCTAGCACCAAGAGTTGTTTTCTGGTAAGGAGAGTCACTATTGTGCTCATTTGGCCATACACAGTGCAAATAGCACTCGCGTCTGTACCCAGCAAGTGCATTGTATTGGACGCAAGAGAAACTACTGTTCTTGTCAGTTTCCTAAGCAGAGTTGAACTAGTTATGGCCATTGTGTGTAGGAAGCACAGTTCTTTGGTTCTGAGCAAGCTGACTGTTCTGGCTCTATAGGAAACACAGTAGAGTAGAAGAGTGCTGCTTTCTCAAAAGCAGAGTGTGTTTCTTGTAAGGCGAGCCAGAGTTTAATTCCCTTTCATAAACGGAGTTGAATCACATGCAATTTCTGATCCTAGCAGCAAGAGTTGTTTTCTGGTAAGGAGATTCACTATTGTGCTCAATTGGCCATACACATTGCAAATAGCACTCGCGTCTGTTCCCAGCAAATGCAGTGTATTGGACACAAGAGAAACTACTGTTCTTGTCAGTTTCCTAAGCAGAGTTGAATTAGATATGGCCCTTGTGTGTAGGAAGCACAGTTCTTTAGTTCTGAGCAAGCTGACTGTTCTGGCTATATAGGAAACACAGTAGAGTAGAAGAGTGCTGCTTTCTCAAAAGCAGAGTGTGTTTCTTGTAAGGCAAGCTAGAGTTGAGTTCCCTTTCATAAACGGAGTTGAATCACATGCAGTTTCTGGTCCTAGCACCAAGAGTTGTTTTCTGGTAAGGAGAGTCACTATTGTGCTCATTTGGCCATACACAGTGCAAATAGCACTCGCGTCTGTACCCAGCAAGTGCATTGTATTGGACGCAAGAGAAACTACTGTTCTTGTCAGTTTCCTAAGCAGAGTTGAACTAGTTATGGCCATTGTGTGTAGGAAGCACAGTTCTTTGGTTCTGAGCAAGCTGACTGTTCTGGCTCTATAGGAAACACAGTAGAGTAGAAGAGTGCTGCTTTCTCAAAAGCAGAGTGTGTTTCTTGTAAGGCGAGCCAGAGTTTAATTCCCTTTCATAAACGGAGTTGAATCACATGCAATTTCTGATCCTAGCAGCAAGAGTTGTTTTCTGGTAAGGAGATTCACTATTGTGCTCAATTGGCCATACACATTGCAAATAGCACTCGCGTCTGTTCCCAGCAAATGCAGTGTATTGGACACAAGGAAACTACTGTTCTTGTCAGTTTCCTAAGCAGAGTTGAATTAGATATGGCCCTTGTGTGTAGGAAGCACAGTTCTTTAGTTCTGAGCAAGCTGACTGTTCTGGCTATATAGGAAACACAGTAGAGTAGAAGAGTGCTGCTTTCTCAAAAGCAGAGTGTGTTTCTTGTAAGGCGAGCTAGAGTTGATTTCCCTTTCATAAACGGAGTTGAATCACATGCAGTTTCTGGTCCTAGCAGCAAAAGTTGTTTTCTGGTAAGGAGATTCACTATTGTGCTCAATTGGCCATACACAGTGTAAATAGCACTCGCGTCTTATCCCAGCAAATGCAGTGTATTGGACACAAGAGAAACTACTGTTCTTGTCAGTTTCCTAAGCAGAGTTGAATTAGATATGGCCCTTGTGTGTAGGAAGCACAGTTCTTTAGTTCTGAGCAAGCTGACTGTTCTGACTATATAGGAAACACAGTAGAGTAGAAGAGTGCTGCTTTCTCAAAAGCAGAGTGTGTTTCTTGTAAGGCAAGCTAGAGTTGAATTCCCTTTCATAAACGGAGTTGAATCACATGCAGTTTCTGGTCCTAGCACCAAGAGTTGTTTTCTGGTAAGGAGAGTCACTATTGTGCTCATTTGGCCATACACAGTGCAAATAGCACTCGCGTCTGTTCACAGCAAATGCAGTGTATTGGACACAAGAGAAACTACTGTTCTTGTCAGTTTCCTAAGCAGAGTTGAATTAGATATGGCCCTTGTGTGTAGGAAGCACAGTTCTTTAGTTCTGAGCAAGCTGACAGTTCTGGCTATATAGGAAACACAGTAGAGTAGAAGAGTGCTGCTTTCTCAAAAGCAGAGTGTGTTTCTTGTAAGGCGAGCTAGAGTTGATTTCCCTTTCATAAACGGTGTTGAATCACATGCAGGTTCTGGTCCTAGCAGCAAAAGTTGTTTTCTGGTAAGGAGATTCACTATTGTGCTCAATTGGCCTTACACAGTGCAAATAGTACTCGTGTCTTATCCCAGCAAATGCAGTGTATTGGACGCAAGAGAAACTACTGTTCTTGTCAGTTTCCTAAGCAGAGTTGAATTAGATATGGCCCTTGTGTGTAGGAAGCACAGTTCTTTAGTTCTGAGCAAGCTGACAGTTCTGGCTGTATAGGAAACACAGTAGAGTAGAAGAGTGCTGCTTTCTCTAAAGCAGAGTGTGTTTCTTGTAAGGCGAGCTAGAGTTGAATTCCCTTTCATAAACGGAGTTGAATCACATGCAGTTTCTGGTCCTAGCAGCAAAAGTTGTTTTCTGGTAAGGAGATTCACTATTGTGCTCAATTGGCCATACACATTGCAAATAGCACTCGCGTCTGTTCCCAGCAAATGCAGTGTATTGGACACAAGAGAAACTACTGTTCTTGTCAGTTTCCTAAGCAGAGTTGAATTAGATATGGCCCTTGTGTGTAGGAAGCACAGTTCTTTAGTTCTGAGCAAGCTGACTGTTCTGGCTATATAGGAAACACAGTAGAGTAGAAGAGTGCTGCTTTCTCAAAAGCAGAGTGTGTTTCTTGTAAGGCAAGCTAGAGTTGAATTCCCTTTCATAAACGGAGTTGAATCACATGCAGTTTCTGGTCCTAGCACCAAGAGTTGTTTTCTGGTAAGGAGAGTCACTATTGTGCTCATTTGGCCATACACAGTGCAAATAGCACTCGCGTCTGTACCCAGCAAGTGCATTGTATTGGACGCAAGAGAAACTACTGTTCTTGTCAGTTTCCTAAGCAGAGTTGAACTAGTTATGGCCATTGTGTGTAGGAAGCACAGTTCTTTGGTTCTGAGCAAGCTGACTGTTCTGGCTATATAGGAAACACAGTAGAGTAGAAGAGTGCTGCTTTCTCAAAAGCAGAGTGTGTTTCTTGTAAGGCGAGCTAGAGTTGATTTCCCTTTCATAAACGGAGTTGAATCACATGCAGTTTCTGGTCCTAGCAGCAAAAGTTGTTTTCTGGTAAGGAGATTCACTATTGTGCTCAATTGGCCATACACAGTGCAAATAGCACTCGCGTCTTATCCCAGCAAATGCAGTGTATTGGACGCAAGAGAAACTACTGTTCTTGTCAGTTTCCTAAGCAGAGTTGAATTAGATATGGCCCTTGTGTGTAGGAAGCACAGTTCTTTAGTTCTGAGCAAGCTGACTGTTCTGACTATATAGGAAACACAGTAGAGTAGAAGAGTGCTGCTTTCTCAAAAGCAGAGTGTGTTTCTTGTAAGGCAAGCTAGAGTAGAATTCCCTTTCATAAACGGAGTTGAATCTCATGCAGTTTCTGGTCCTAGCACCAAGAGTTGTTTTCTGGTAAGGAGAGTCACTATTGTGCTCATTTGGCCATACACAGTGCAAATAGCACTCGCGTCTGTTCCCAGCAAATGCAGTGTATTGGACACAAGAGAAACTACTGTTCTTGTCAGTTTCCTAAGCAGAGTTGAATTAGATATGGCCCTTGTGTGTAGGAAGCACAGTTCTTTAGTTCTGAGCAAGCTGACAGTTCTGGCTATATAGGAAACACAGTAGAGTAGAAGAGTGCTGCTTTCTCAAAAGCAGAGTGTGTTTCTTGTAAGGCGAGCTAGAGTTGAATTCCCTTTCATAAACGGAGTTGAAACACATGCAGTTTCTGGTCCTAGCAGCAAAAGTTGTTTTCTGGTAAGGAGATTCACTATTGTGCTCAATTGGCCATACACAGTGCAAATAGCACTCGCGTCTGTACCCAGCAAGTGCATTGTATTGGACGCAAGAGAAACTACTGTTCTTGTCAGTTTCCTAAGCAGAGTTGAACTAGTTATGGCCATTGTGTGTAGGAAGCACAGTTCTTTGGTTCTGAGCAAGCTGACTGTTCTGGCTCTATAGGAAACACAGTAGAGTAGAAGAGTGCTGCTTTCTCAAAAGCAGAGTGTGTTTCTTGTAAGGCGAGCCAGAGTTTAATTCCCTTTCATAAACGGAGTTGAATCACATGCAATTTCTGATCCTAGCAGCAAGAGTTGTTTTCTGGTAAGGAGATTCACTATTGTGCTCAATTGGCCATACACATTGCAAATAGCACTCACATCTGTTCCCAGCAAATGCAGTGTATTGGACACAAGAGAAACTACTGTTCTTGTCAGTTTCCTAAGCAGAGTTGAATTAGATATGGCCCTTGTGTGTAGGAAGCACAGTTCTTTAGTTCTGAGCAAGCTGACTGTTCTGGCTATATAGGAAACACATTAGAGTAGAAGAGTGCTGCTTTTTCAAAAGCAGAGTGTGTTTCTTGTAAGTCGAGCCAGAGTTTAATTCCCTTTCATAAACGGAGTTGAATCACATGCAGTTTCTGGTCCTAGCAGCAAAAGTTGTTTTCTGGTAAGGAGATTCACTATTGTGCTCAATTGGCCATACACATTGCAAATAGCACTCGCGTCTTATCCCAGCAAATGCAGTGTATTGGACGCAAGAGAAACTACTGTTCTTGTCAGTTTCCTAAGCAGAGTTGAATTAGATATGGCCCTTGTGTGTAGGAAGCACAGTTCTTTAGTTCTGAGCAAGCTGACTGTTCTGGCTATATAGGAAACACAGTAGAGTAGAAGAGTGCTGCTTTCTCAAAAGCAGAGTGTGTTTCTTGTAAGGCGAGCTAGAGTTGATTTCCCTTTCATAAACAGAGTTGAATCACATGCAGTTTCTGGTCCTAGCAGCAAAAGTTGTTTTCTGGTAAGGAGATTCACTATTGTGCTCAATTGGCCATACACAGTGCAAATAGCACTCGCGTCTTATCCCAGCAAATGCAGTGTATTGGACGGAAGAGAAACTACTGTTCTTGTCAGTTTCCTAAGCAGAGTTGAATTAGATATGGCCCTTGTGTGTAGGAAGCACAGTTCTTTAGTTCTGAGCAAGCTGACTGTTCTGACTATATAGGAAACACAGTAGAGTAGAAGAGTGCTGCTTTCTCAAAAGCAGAGTGTGTTTCTTGTAAGGCAAGCTAGAGTTGAATTCCCTTTCATAAACGGAGTTGAATCACATGCAGTTTCTGGTCCTAGCACCAAGAGTTGTTTTCTGGTAAGGAGAGTCACTATTGTGCTCATTTGGCCATACACAGTGCAAATAGCACTCGCGTCTGTTCCCAGCAAATGCAGTGTATTGGACACAAGAGAAACTACTGTTCTTGTCAGTTTCCTAAGCAGAGTTGAATTAGATATGGCCCTTGTGTGTAGGAAGCACAGTTCTTTAGTTCTGAGCAAGCTGACAGTTCTGGCTATATAGGAAACACAGTAGAGTAGAAGAGTGCTGCTTTCTCAAAAGCAGAGTGTGTTTCTTGTAAGGCGACCTAGAGTTGATTTCCCTTTCATAAACGGAGTTGAATCACATGCAGTTTCTGGTCCTAGCAGCAAAAGTTGTTTTCTGGTAAGGAGATTCACTATTGTGCTCAATTGGCCTTACACAGTGCAAATAGCACTCGCGTCTTATCCCAGCAAATGCAGTGTATTGGACGCAAGAGAAACTACTGTTCTTGTCAGTTTCCTAAGCAGAGTTGAAGTCGATATGGCCCTTGTGTGTAGGAAGCACAGTTCTTTAGTTCTGAGCAAGCTGACTGTTCTGGCTATATAGGAAACACAGTAGAGTAGAAGAGTGCTGCTTTCTCAAAAGCAGAGTGTGTTTCTTGTAAGGCAAGCTAGAGTTGAATTCCCTTTCATAAACGGTGTTGAATCACATGCAGTTTCTGGTCCTAGCACCAAGAGTTGTTTTCTGGTAAGGAGAGTCACTATTGTGCTCATTTGGCCATACACAGTGCAAATAGCACTCGCGTCTGTACCCAGCAAGTGCATTGTATTGGACGCAAGAGAAACTACTGTTCTTGTCAGTTTCCTAAGCAGAGTTGAACTAGTTATGGCCATTGTGTGTAGGAAGCACAGTTCTTTGGTTCTGAGCAAGCTGACTGTTCTGGCTCTATAGGAAACACAGTAGAGTAGAAGAGTGCTGCTTTCTCAAAAGCAGAGTGTGTTTCTTGTAAGGCGAGCCAGAGTTTAATTCCCTTTCATAAACGGAGTTGAATCACATGCAATTTCTGATCCTAGCAGCAAGAGTTGTTTTCTGGTAAGGAGATTCACTATTGTGCTCAATTGGCCATAAACATTGCAAATAGCACTCGCGTCTGTTCCCAGCAAATGCAGTGTATTGGACACAAGAGAAACTACTGTTCTTGTCAGTTTCCTAAGCAGAGTTGAATTAGATATGGCCCTTGTGTGTAGGAAGCACAGTTCTTTAGTTCTGAGCAAGCTGACTGTTCTGGCTATATAGGAAACACAGTAGAGTAGAAGAGTGCTGCTTTCTCAAAAGCAGAGTGTGTTTCTTGTAAGGCAAGCTAGAGTTGAATTCCCTTTCATAAACGGAGTTGAATCACATGCAGTTTCTGGTCCTAGCACCAAGAGTTGTTTTCTGGTAAGGAGAGTCACTATTGTGCTCATTTGGCCATACACAGTGCAAATAGCACTCGCGTCTGTACCCAGCAAGTGCATTGTATTGGACGCAAGAGAAACTACTGTTCTTGTCAGTTTCCTAAGCAGAGTTGAACTAGTTATGGCCATTGTGTGTAGGAAGCACAGTTCTTTGGTTCTGAGCAAGCTGACTGTTCTGGCTATATAGGAAACACAGTAGAGTAGAAGAGTGCTGCTTTCTCAAAAGCAGAGTGTGTTTCTTGTAAGGCGAGCTAGAGTTGATTTCCCTTTCATAAACGGAGTTGAATCACATGCAGTTTCTGGTCCTAGCAGCAAAAGTTGTTTTCTGGTAAGGAGATTCACTATTGTGCTCAATTGGCCATACACAGTGCAAATAGCACTCGCGTCTTATCCCAGCAAATGCAGTGTATTGGACGCAAGAGAAACTACTGTTCTTGTCAGTTTCCTAAGCAGAGTTGAATTAGATATGGCCCTTGTGTGTAGGAAGCACAGTTCTTTAGTTCTGAGCAAGCTGACTGTTCTGACTATATAGGAAACACAGTAGAGTAGAAGAGTGCTGCTTTCTCAAAAGCAGAGTGTGTTTCTTGTAAGGCAAGCTAGAGTAGAATTCCCTTTCATAAACGGAGTTGAATCTCATGCAGTTTCTGGTCCTAGCACCAAGAGTTGTTTTCTGGTAAGGAGAGTCACTATTGTGCTCATTTGGCCATACACAGTGCAAATAGCACTCGCGTCTGTTCCCAGCAAATGCAGTGTATTGGACACAAGAGAAACTACTGTTCTTGTCAGTTTCCTAAGCAGAGTTGAATTAGATATGGCCCTTGTGTGTAGGAAGCACAGTTCTTTAGTTCTGAGCAAGCTGACAGTTCTGGCTATATAGGAAACACAGTAGAGTAGAAGAGTGCTGCTTTCTCAAAAGCAGAGTGTGTTTCTTGTAAGGCGAGCTAGAGTTGAATTCCCTTTCATAAACGGAGTTGAAACACATGCAGTTTCTGGTCCTAGCAGCAAAAGTTGTTTTCTGGTAAGGAGATTCACTATTGTGCTCAATTGGCCATACACAGTGCAAATAGCACTCGCGTCTGTACCCAGCAAGTGCATTGTATTGGACGCAAGAGAAACTACTGTTCTTGTCAGTTTCCTAAGCAGAGTTGAACTAGTTATGGCCATTGTGTGTAGGAAGCACAGTTCTTTGGTTCTGAGCAAGCTGACTGTTCTGGCTCTATAGGAAACACAGTAGAGTAGAAGAGTGCTGCTTTCTCAAAAGCAGAGTGTGTTTCTTGTAAGGCGAGCCAGAGTTTAATTCCCTTTCATAAACGGAGTTGAATCACATGCAATTTCTGATCCTAGCAGCAAGAGTTGTTTTCTGGTAAGGAGATTCACTATTGTGCTCAATTGGCCATACACATTGCAAATAGCACTCACGTCTGTTCCCAGCAAATGCAGTGTATTGGACACAAGAGAAACTACTGTTCTTGTCAGTTTCCTAAGCAGAGTTGAATTAGATATGGCCCTTGTGTGTAGGAAGCACAGTTCTTTAGTTCTGAGCAAGCTGACTGTTCTGGCTATATAGGAAACACATTAGAGTAGAAGAGTGCTGCTTTTTCAAAAGCAGAGTGTGTTTCTTGTAAGTCGAGCCAGAGTTTAATTCCCTTTCATAAACGGAGTTGAATCACATGCAGTTTCTGGTCCTAGCAGCAAAAGTTGTTTTCTGGTAAGGAGATTCACTATTTACTCAATTGGCCATACACATTGCAAATAGCACTCGCGTCTTATCCCAGCAAATGCAGTGTATTGGACGCAAGAGAAACTACTGTTCTTGTCAGTTTCCTAAGCAGAGTTGAATTAGATATGGCCCTTGTGTGTAGGAAGCACAGTTCTTTAGTTCTGAGCAAGCTGACTGTTCTGGCTATATAGGAAACACAGTAGAGTAGAAGAGTGCTGCTTTCTCAAAAGCAGAGTGTGTTTCTTGTAAGGCGAGCTAGAGTTGATTTCCCTTTCATAAACAGAGTTGAATCACATGCAGTTTCTGGTCCTAGCAGCAAAAGTTGTTTTCTGGTAAGGAGATTCACTATTGTGCTCAATTGGCCATACACAGTGCAAATAGCACTCGCGTCTTATCCCAGCAAATGCAGTGTATTGGACGGAAGAGAAACTACTGTTCTTGTCAGTTTCCTAAGCAGAGTTGAATTAGATATGGCCCTTGTGTGTAGGAAGCACAGTTCTTTAGTTCTGAGCAAGCTGACTGTTCTGACTATATAGGAAACACAGTAGAGTAGAAGAGTGCTGCTTTCTCAAAAGCAGAGTGTGTTTCTTGTAAGGCAAGCTAGAGTTGAATTCCCTTTCATAAACGGAGTTGAATCACATGCAGTTTCTGGTCCTAGCACCAAGAGTTGTTTTCTGGTAAGGAGAGTCACTATTGTGCTCATTTGGCCATACACAGTGCAAATAGCACTCGCGTCTGTTCCCAGCAAATGCAGTGTATTGGACACAAGAGAAACTACTGTTCTTGTCAGTTTCCTAAGCAGAGTTGAATTAGATATGGCCCTTGTGTGTAGGAAGCACAGTTCTTTAGTTCTGAGCAAGCTGACAGTTCTGGCTATATAGGAAACACAGTAGAGTAGAAGAGTGCTGCTTTCTCAAAAGCAGAGTGTGTTTCTTGTAAGGCGACCTAGAGTTGATTTCCCTTTCATAAACGGAGTTGAATCACATGCAGTTTCTGGTCCTAGCAGCAAAAGTTGTTTTCTGGTAAGGAGATTCACTATTGTGCTCAATTGGCCTTACACAGTGCAAATAGTACTCGTGTCTTATCCCAGCAAATGCAGTGTATTGGACGCAAGAGAAACTACTGTTCTTGTCAGTTTCCTAAGCAGAGTTGAATTAGATATGGCCCTTGTGTGTAGGAAGCACAGTTCTTTAGTTCTGAGCAAGCTGACAGTTCTGGCTGTATAGGAAACACAGTAGAGTAGAAGAGTGCTGCTTTCTCTAAAGCAGAGTGTGTTTCTTGTAAGGCGAGCTAGAGTTGAATTCCCTTTCATAAACGGAGTTGAATCACATGCAGTTTCTGGTCCTAGCAGCAAAAGTTGTTTTCTGGTAAGGAGATTCACTATTGTGCTCAATTGGCCATACACATTGCAAATAGCACTCGCGTCTGTTCCCAGCAAATGCAGTGTATTGGACACAAGAGAAACTACTGTTCTTGTCAGTTTCCTAAGCAGAGTTGAATTAGATATGGCCCTTGTGTGTAGGAAGCACAGTTCTTTAGTTCTGAGCAAGCTGACTGTTCTGGCTATATAGGAAACACAGTAGAGTAGAAGAGTGCTGCTTTCTCAAAAGCAGAGTGTGTTTCTTGTAAGGCAAGCTAGAGTTGAATTCCCTTTCATAAACGGAGTTGAATCACATGCAGTTTCTGGTCCTAGCACCAAGAGTTGTTTTCTGGTAAGGAGAGTCACTATTGTGCTCATTTGGCCATACACAGTGCAAATAGCACTCGCGTCTGTACCCAGCAAGTGCATTGTATTGGACGCAAGAGAAACTACTGTTCTTGTCAGTTTCCTAAGCAGAGTTGAACTAGTTATGGCCATTGTGTGTAGGAAGCACAGTTCTTTGGTTCTGAGCAAGCTGACTGTTCTGGCTATATAGGAAACACAGTAGAGTAGAAGAGTGCTGCTTTCTCAAAAGCAGAGTGTGTTTCTTGTAAGGCGAGCTAGAGTTGATTTCCCTTTCATAAACGGAGTTGAATCACATGCAGTTTCTGGTCCTAGCAGCAAAAGTTGTTTTCTGGTAAGGAGATTCACTATTGTGCTCAATTGGCCATACACAGTGCAAATAGCACTCGCGTCTTATCCCAGCAAATGCAGTGTATTGGACGCAAGAGAAACTACTGTTCTTGTCAGTTTCCTAAGCAGAGTTGAATTAGATATGGCCCTTGTGTGTAGGAAGCACAGTTCTTTAGTTCTGAGCAAGCTGACTGTTCTGACTATATAGGAAACACAGTAGAGTAGAAGAGTGCTGCTTTCTCAAAAGCAGAGTGTGTTTCTTGTAAGGCAAGCTAGAGTAGAATTCCCTTTCATAAACGGAGTTGAATCTCATGCAGTTTCTGGTCCTAGCACCAAGAGTTGTTTTCTGGTAAGGAGAGTCACTATTGTGCTCATTTGGCCATACACAGTGCAAATAGCACTCGCGTCTGTTCCCAGCAAATGCAGTGTATTGGACACAAGAGAAACTACTGTTCTTGTCAGTTTCCTAAGCAGAGTTGAATTAGATATGGCCCTTGTGTGTAGGAAGCACAGTTCTTTAGTTCTGAGCAAGCTGACAGTTCTGGCTATATAGGAAACACAGTAGAGTAGAAGAGTGCTGCTTTCTCAAAAGCAGAGTGTGTTTCTTGTAAGGCGAGCTAGAGTTGAATTCCCTTTCATAAACGGAGTTGAAACACATGCAGTTTCTGGTCCTAGCAGCAAAAGTTGTTTTCTGGTAAGGAGATTCACTATTGTGCTCAATTGGCCATACACAGTGCAAATAGCACTCGCGTCTGTACCCAGCAAGTGCATTGTATTGGACGCAAGAGAAACTACTGTTCTTGTCAGTTTCCTAAGCAGAGTTGAACTAGTTATGGCCATTGTGTGTAGGAAGCACAGTTCTTTGGTTCTGAGCAAGCTGACTGTTCTGGCTCTATAGGAAACACAGTAGAGTAGAAGAGTGCTGCATTCTCAAAAGCAGAGTGTGTTTCTTGTAAGGCGAGCCAGAGTTTAATTCCCTTTCATAAACGGAGTTGAATCACATGCAATTTCTGATCCTAGCAGCAAGAGTTGTTTTCTGGTAAGGAGATTCACTATTGTGCTCAATTGGCCATACACATTGCAAATAGCACTCACATCTGTTCCCAGCAAATGCAGTGTATTGGACACAAGAGAAACTACTGTTCTTGTCAGTTTCCTAAGCAGAGTTGAATTAGATATGGCCCTTGTGTGTAGGAAGCACAGTTCTTTAGTTCTGAGCAAGCTGACTGTTCTGGCTATATAGGAAACACATTAGAGTAGAAGAGTGCTGCTTTTTCAAAAGCAGAGTGTGTTTCTTGTAAGTCGAGCCAGAGTTTAATTCCCTTTCATAAACGGAGTTGAATCACATGCAGTTTCTGGTCCTAGCAGCAAAAGTTGTTTTCTGGTAAGGAGATTCACTATTGTGCTCAATTGGCCATACACATTGCAAATAGCACTCGCGTCTTATCCCAGCAAATGCAGTGTATTGGACGCAAGAGAAACTACTGTTCTTGTCAGTTTCCTAAGCAGAGTTGAATTAGATATGGCCCTTGTGTGTAGGAAGCACAGTTCTTTAGTTCTGAGCAAGCTGACTGTTCTGGCTATATAGGAAACACAGTAGAGTAGAAGAGTGCTGCTTTCTCAAAAGCAGAGTGTGTTTCTTGTAAGGCGAGCTAGAGTTGATTTCCCTTTCATAAACAGAGTTGAATCACATGCAGTTTCTGGTCCTAGCAGCAAAAGTTGTTTTCTGGTAAGGAGATTCACTATTGTGCTCAATTGGCCATACACAGTGCAAATAGCACTCGCGTCTTATCCCAGCAAATGCAGTGTATTGGACGGAAGAGAAACTACTGTTCTTGTCAGTTTCCTAAGCAGAGTTGAATTAGATATGGCCCTTGTGTGTAGGAAGCACAGTTCTTTAGTTCTGAGCAAGCTGACTGTTCTGACTATATAGGAAACACAGTAGAGTAGAAGAGTGCTGCTTTCTCAAAAGCAGAGTGTGTTTCTTGTAAGGCAAGCTAGAGTTGAATTCCCTTTCATAAACGGAGTTGAATCACATGCAGTTTCTGGTCCTAGCACCAAGAGTTGTTTTCTGGTAAGGAGAGTCACTATTGTGCTCATTTGGCCATACACAGTGCAAATAGCACTCGCGTCTGTTCCCAGCAAATGCAGTGTATTGGACACAAGAGAAACTACTGTTCTTGTCAGTTTCCTAAGCAGAGTTGAATTAGATATGGCCCTTGTGTGTAGGAAGCACAGTTCTTTAGTTCTGAGCAAGCTGACAGTTCTGGCTATATAGGAAACACAGTAGAGTAGAAGAGTGCTGCTTTCTCAAAAGCAGAGTGTGTTTCTTGTAAGGCGACCTAGAGTTGATTTCCCTTTCATAAACGGAGTTGAATCACATGCAGTTTCTGGTCCTAGCAGCAAAAGTTGTTTTCTGGTAAGGAGATTCACTATTGTGCTCAATTGGCCTTACACAGTGCAAATAGCACTCGCGTCTTATCCCAGCAAATGCAGTGTATTGGACGCAAGAGAAACTACTGTTCTTGTCAGTTTCCTAAGCAGAGTTGAAGTCGATATGGCCCTTGTGTGTAGGAAGCACAGTTCTTTAGTTCTGAGCAAGCTGACTGTTCTGGCTATATAGGAAACACAGTAGAGTAGAAGAGTGCTGCTTTCTCAAAAGCAGAGTGTGTTTCTTGTAAGGCAAGCTAGAGTTGAATTCCCTTTCATAAACGGTGTTGAATCACATGCAGTTTCTGGTCCTAGCACCAAGAGTTGTTTTCTGGTAAGGAGAGTCACTATTGTGCTCATTTGGCCATACACAGTGCAAATAGCACTCGCGTCTGTACCCAGCAAGTGCATTGTATTGGACGCAAGAGAAACTACTGTTCTTGTCAGTTTCCTAAGCAGAGTTGAACTAGTTATGGCCATTGTGTGTAGGAAGCACAGTTCTTTGGTTCTGAGCAAGCTGACTGTTCTGGCTCTATAGGAAACACAGTAGAGTAGAAGAGTGCTGCTTTCTCAAAAGCAGAGTGTGTTTCTTGTAAGGCGAGCCAGAGTTTAATTCCCTTTCATAAACGGAGTTGAATCACATGCAATTTCTGATCCTAGCAGCAAGAGTTGTTTTCTGGTAAGGAGATTCACTATTGTGCTCAATTGGCCATAAACATTGCAAATAGCACTCGCGTCTGTTCCCAGCAAATGCAGTGTATTGGACACAAGAGAAACTACTGTTCTTGTCAGTTTCCTAAGCAGAGTTGAATTAGATATGGCCCTTGTGTGTAGGAAGCACAGTTCTTTAGTTCTGAGCAAGCTGACTGTTCTGGCTATATAGGAAACACAGTAGAGTAGAAGAGTGCTGCTTTCTCAAAAGCAGAGTGTGTTTCTTGTAAGGCAAGCTAGAGTTGAATTCCCTTTCATAAACGGAGTTGAATCACATGCAGTTTCTGGTCCTAGCACCAAGAGTTGTTTTCTGGTAAGGAGAGTCACTATTGTGCTCATTTGGCCATACACAGTGCAAATAGCACTCGCGTCTGTACCCAGCAAGTGCATTGTATTGGACGCAAGAGAAACTACTGTTCTTGTCAGTTTCCTAAGCAGAGTTGAACTAGTTATGGCCATTGTGTGTAGGAAGCACAGTTCTTTGGTTCTGAGCAAGCTGACTGTTCTGGCTATATAGGAAACACAGTAGAGTAGAAGAGTGCTGCTTTCTCAAAAGCAGAGTGTGTTTCTTGTAAGGCGAGCTAGAGTTGATTTCCCTTTCATAAACGGAGTTGAATCACATGCAGTTTCTGGTCCTAGCAGCAAAAGTTGTTTTCTGGTAAGGAGATTCACTATTGTGCTCAATTGGCCATACACAGTGCAAATAGCACTCGCGTCTTATCCCAGCAAATGCAGTGTATTGGACGCAAGAGAAACTACTGTTCTTGTCAGTTTCCTAAGCAGAGTTGAATTAGATATGGCCCTTGTGTGTAGGAAGCACAGTTCTTTAGTTCTGAGCAAGCTGACTGTTCTGACTATATAGGAAACACAGTAGAGTAGAAGAGTGCTGCTTTCTCAAAAGCAGAGTGTGTTTCTTGTAAGGCAAGCTAGAGTAGAATTCCCTTTCATAAACGGAGTTGAATCTCATGCAGTTTCTGGTCCTAGCACCAAGAGTTGTTTTCTGGTAAGGAGAGTCACTATTGTGCTCATTTGGCCATACACAGTGCAAATAGCACTCGCGTCTGTTCCCAGCAAATGCAGTGTATTGGACACAAGAGAAACTACTGTTCTTGTCAGTTTCCTAAGCAGAGTTGAATTAGATATGGCCCTTGTGTGTAGGAAGCACAGTTCTTTAGTTCTGAGCAAGCTGACAGTTCTGGCTATATAGGAAACACAGTAGAGTAGAAGAGTGCTGCTTTCTCAAAAGCAGAGTGTGTTTCTTGTAAGGCGAGCTAGAGTTGAATTCCCTTTCATAAACGGAGTTGAAACACATGCAGTTTCTGGTCCTAGCAGCAAAAGTTGTTTTCTGGTAAGGAGATTCACTATTGTGCTCAATTGGCCATACACAGTGCAAATAGCACTCGCGTCTGTACCCAGCAAGTGCATTGTATTGGACGCAAGAGAAACTACTGTTCTTGTCAGTTTCCTAAGCAGAGTTGAACTAGTTATGGCCATTGTGTGTAGGAAGCACAGTTCTTTGGTTCTGAGCAAGCTGACTGTTCTGGCTCTATAGGAAACACAGTAGAGTAGAAGAGTGCTGCTTTCTCAAAAGCAGAGTGTGTTTCTTGTAAGGCGAGCCAGAGTTTAATTCCCTTTCATAAACGGAGTTGAATCACATGCAATTTCTGATCCTAGCAGCAAGAGTTGTTTTCTGGTAAGGAGATTCACTATTGTGCTCAATTGGCCATACACATTGCAAATAGCACTCACGTCTGTTCCCAGCAAATGCAGTGTATTGGACACAAGAGAAACTACTGTTCTTGTCAGTTTCCTAAGCAGAGTTGAATTAGATATGGCCCTTGTGTGTAGGAAGCACAGTTCTTTAGTTCTGAGCAAGCTGACTGTTCTGGCTATATAGGAAACACATTAGAGTAGAAGAGTGCTGCTTTTTCAAAAGCAGAGTGTGTTTCTTGTAAGTCGAGCCAGAGTTTAATTCCCTTTCATAAACGGAGTTGAATCACATGCAGTTTCTGGTCCTAGCAGCAAAAGTTGTTTTCTGGTAAGGAGATTCACTATTTACTCAATTGGCCATACACATTGCAAATAGCACTCGCGTCTTATCCCAGCAAATGCAGTGTATTGGACGCAAGAGAAACTACTGTTCTTGTCAGTTTCCTAAGCAGAGTTGAATTAGATATGGCCCTTGTGTGTAGGAAGCACAGTTCTTTAGTTCTGAGCAAGCTGACTGTTCTGGCTATATAGGAAACACAGTAGAGTAGAAGAGTGCTGCTTTCTCAAAAGCAGAGTGTGTTTCTTGTAAGGCGAGCTAGAGTTGATTTCCCTTTCATAAACAGAGTTGAATCACATGCAGTTTCTGGTCCTAGCAGCAAAAGTTGTTTTCTGGTAAGGAGATTCACTATTGTGCTCAATTGGCCATACACAGTGCAAATAGCACTCGCGTCTTATCCCAGCAAATGCAGTGTATTGGACGGAAGAGAAACTACTGTTCTTGTCAGTTTCCTAAGCAGAGTTGAATTAGATATGGCCCTTGTGTGTAGGAAGCACAGTTCTTTAGTTCTGAGCAAGCTGACTGTTCTGACTATATAGGAAACACAGTAGAGTAGAAGAGTGCTGCTTTCTCAAAAGCAGAGTGTGTTTCTTGTAAGGCAAGCTAGAGTTGAATTCCCTTTCATAAACGGAGTTGAATCACATGCAGTTTCTGGTCCTAGCACCAAGAGTTGTTTTCTGGTAAGGAGAGTCACTATTGTGCTCATTTGGCCATACACAGTGCAAATAGCACTCGCGTCTGTTCCCAGCAAATGCAGTGTATTGGACACAAGAGAAACTACTGTTCTTGTCAGTTTCCTAAGCAGAGTTGAATTAGATATGGCCCTTGTGTGTAGGAAGCACAGTTCTTTAGTTCTGAGCAAGCTGACAGTTCTGGCTATATAGGAAACACAGTAGAGTAGAAGAGTGCTGCTTTCTCAAAAGCAGAGTGTGTTTCTTGTAAGGCGACCTAGAGTTGATTTCCCTTTCATAAACGGAGTTGAATCACATGCAGTTTCTGGTCCTAGCAGCAAAAGTTGTTTTCTGGTAAGGAGATTCACTATTGTGCTCAATTGGCCTTACACAGTGCAAATAGCACTCGCGTCTTATCCCAGCAAATGCAGTGTATTGGACGCAAGAGAAACTACTGTTCTTGTCAGTTTCCTAAGCAGAGTTGAAGTCGATATGGCCCTTGTGTGTAGGAAGCACAGTTCTTTAGTTCTGAGCAAGCTGACTGTTCTGGCTATATAGGAAACACAGTAGAGTAGAAGAGTGCTGCTTTCTCAAAAGCAGAGTGTGTTTCTTGTAAGGCAAGCTAGAGTTGAATTCCCTTTCATAAACGGTGTTGAATCACATGCAGTTTCTGGTCCTAGCACCAAGAGTTGTTTTCTGGTAAGGAGAGTCACTATTGTGCTCATTTGGCCATACACAGTGCAAATAGCACTCGCGTCTGTACCCAGCAAGTGCATTGTATTGGACGCAAGAGAAACTACTGTTCTTGTCAGTTTCCTAAGCAGAGTTGAACTAGTTATGGCCATTGTGTGTAGGAAGCACAGTTCTTTGGTTCTGAGCAAGCTGACTGTTCTGGCTCTATAGGAAACACAGTAGAGTAGAAGAGTGCTGCTTTCTCAAAAGCAGAGTGTGTTTCTTGTAAGGCGAGCCAGAGTTTAATTCCCTTTCATAAACGGAGTTGAATCACATGCAATTTCTGATCCTAGCAGCAAGAGTTGTTTTCTGGTAAGGAGATTCACTATTGTGCTCAATTGGCCATAAACATTGCAAATAGCACTCGCGTCTGTTCCCAGCAAATGCAGTGTATTGGACACAAGAGAAACTACTGTTCTTGTCAGTTTCCTAAGCAGAGTTGAATTAGATATGGCCCTTGTGTGTAGGAAGCACAGTTCTTTAGTTCTGAGCAAGCTGACTGTTCTGGCTATATAGGAAACACAGTAGAGTAGAAGAGTGCTGCTTTCTCAAAAGCAGAGTGTGTTTCTTGTAAGGCAAGCTAGAGTTGAATTCCCTTTCATAAACGGAGTTGAATCACATGCAGTTTCTGGTCCTAGCACCAAGAGTTGTTTTCTGGTAAGGAGAGTCACTATTGTGCTCATTTGGCCATACACAGTGCAAATAGCACTCGCGTCTGTACCCAGCAAGTGCATTGTATTGGACGCAAGAGAAACTACTGTTCTTGTCAGTTTCCTAAGCAGAGTTGAACTAGTTATGGCCATTGTGTGTAGGAAGCACAGTTCTTTGGTTCTGAGCAAGCTGACTGTTCTGGCTCTATAGGAAACACAGTAGAGTAGAAGAGTGCTGCTTTCTCAAAAGCAGAGTGTGTTTCTTGTAAGGCGAGCCAGAGTTTAATTCCCTTTCATAAACGGAGTTGAATCACATGCAATTTCTGATCCTAGCAGCAAGAGTTGTTTTCTGGTAAGGAGATTCACTATTGTGCTCAATTGGCCATACACATTGCAAATAGCACTCGCGTCTGTTCCCAGCAAATGCAGTGTATTGGACACAAGGAAACTACTGTTCTTGTCAGTTTCCTAAGCAGAGTTGAATTAGATATGGCCCTTGTGTGTAGGAAGCACAGTTCTTTAGTTCTGAGCAAGCTGACTGTTCTGGCTATATAGGAAACACAGTAGAGTAGAAGAGTGCTGCTTTCTCAAAAGCAGAGTGTGTTTCTTGTAAGGCGAGCTAGAGTTGATTTCCCTTTCATAAACGGAGTTGAATCACATGCAGTTTCTGGTCCTAGCAGCAAAAGTTGTTTTCTGGTAAGGAGATTCACTATTGTGCTCAATTGGCCATACACAGTGTAAATAGCACTCGCGTCTTATCCCAGCAAATGCAGTGTATTGGACACAAGAGAAACTACTGTTCTTGTCAGTTTCCTAAGCAGAGTTGAATTAGATATGGCCCTTGTGTGTAGGAAGCACAGTTCTTTAGTTCTGAGCAAGCTGACTGTTCTGACTATATAGGAAACACAGTAGAGTAGAAGAGTGCTGCTTTCTCAAAAGCAGAGTGTGTTTCTTGTAAGGCAAGCTAGAGTTGAATTCCCTTTCATAAACGGAGTTGAATCACATGCAGTTTCTGGTCCTAGCACCAAGAGTTGTTTTCTGGTAAGGAGAGTCACTATTGTGCTCATTTGGCCATACACAGTGCAAATAGCACTCGCGTCTGTTCACAGCAAATGCAGTGTATTGGACACAAGAGAAACTACTGTTCTTGTCAGTTTCCTAAGCAGAGTTGAATTAGATATGGCCCTTGTGTGTAGGAAGCACAGTTCTTTAGTTCTGAGCAAGCTGACAGTTCTGGCTATATAGGAAACACAGTAGAGTAGAAGAGTGCTGCTTTCTCAAAAGCAGAGTGTGTTTCTTGTAAGGCGAGCTAGAGTTGATTTCCCTTTCATAAACGGAGTTGAATCACATGCAGGTTCTGGTCCTAGCAGCAAAAGTTGTTTTCTGGTAAGGAGATTCACTATTGTGCTCAATTGGCCTTACACAGTGCAAATAGCACTCGTGTCTTATCCCAGCAAATGCAGTGTATTGGACGCAAGAGAAACTACTGTTCTTGTCAGTTTCCTAAGCAGAGTTGAATTAGATATGGCCCTTGTGTGTAGGAAGCACAGTTCTTTCGTTCTGAGCAAGCTGACAGTTCTGGCTGTATAGGAAACACAGTAGAGTAGAAGAGTGCTGCTTTCTCTAAAGCAGAGTGTGTTTCTTGTAAGGCGAGCTAGAGTTGAATTCCCTTTCATAAACGGAGTTGAATCACATGCAGTTTCTGGTCCTAGCAGCAAAAGTTGTTTTCTGGTAAGGAGATTCACTATTGTGCTCAATTGGCCATACACATTGCAAATAGCACTCGCGTCTGTTCCCAGCAAATGCAGTGTATTGGACACAAGAGAAACTACTGTTCTTGTCAGTTTCCTAAGCAGAGTTGAATTAGGTATGGCCCTTGTGTGTAGGAAGCACAGTTCTTTAGTTCTGAGCAAGCTAACTGTTCTGGCTATATAGGAAACACAGTAGAGTAGAAGAGTGCTGCTTTCTCAAAAGCAGAGTGTGTTTCTTGTAAGGCAAGCTAGAGTTGAATTCCCTTTCATAAACGGAGTTGAATCACATGCAGTTTCTGGTCCTAGCACCAAGAGTTGTTTTCTGGTAAGGAGAGTCACTATTGTGCTCATTTGGCCATACACAGTGCAAATAGCACTCGCGTCTGTACCCAGCAAGTGCATTGTATTGGACGCAAGAGAAACTACTGTTCTTGTCAGTTTCCTAAGCAGAGTTGAACTAGTTATGGCCATTGTGTGTAGGAAGCACAGTTCTTTGGTTCTGAGCAAGCTGACTGTTCTGGCTCTATAGGAAACACAGTAGAGTAGAAGAGTGCTGCTTTCTCAAAAGCAGAGTGTGTTTCTTGTAAGGCGAGCCAGAGTTTAATTCCCTTTCATAAACGGAGTTGAATCACATGCAATTTCTGATCCTAGCAGCAAGAGTTGTTTTCTGGTAAGGAGATTCACTATTGTGCTCAATTGGCCATACACATTGCAAATAGCACTCGCGTCTTATCCCAGCAAATGCAGTGTATTGGACGCAAGAGAAACTACTGTTCTTGTCAGTTTCCTAAGCAGAGTTGAATTAGATATGGCCCTTGTGTGTCGGAAGCACAGTTCTTTAGTTCTGAGCAAGCTGACTGTTCTGGCTATATAGGAAACAGTAGAGTAGAAGAGTGCTGCTTTCTCAAAAGCAGAGTGTGTTTCTTGTAAGGCAAGCGAGAGTTGAATTCCCTTTCATAAACGGAGTTGAATCACATGCAGTTTCTGGTCCTAGCACCAAGAGTTGTTTTCTGGTAAGGAGAGTCACTATTGTGCTCATTTGGCCATACACATTGCAAATAGCACTCGCGTCTGTTCCCAGCAAATGCAGTGTATTGGACACAAGAGAAACTACTGTTCTTGTCAGTTTCCTAAGCAGAGTTGAATTAGATATGGCCCTTGTGTGTAGGAAGCACAGTTCTTTAGTTCTGAGCAAGCTGACAGTTCTGGCTATATAGGAAACACAGTAGAGTAGAAGAGTGCTGCTTTCTCAAAAGCAGAGTGTGTTTCTTGTAAGGCGAGCTAGAGTTGATTTCCCTTTCATAAACGGAGTTGAATCACATGCAGTTTCTGGTCCTAGCACCAAGAGTTGTTTTCTGGTAAGGAGAGTCACTATTGTGCTCATTTGGCCATACACAGTGCAAATAGCACTCGCGTCTGTACCCAGCAAGTGCATTGTATTGGACGCAAGAGAAACTACTGTTCTTGTCAGTTTCCTAAGCAGAGTTGAACTAGTTATCGCCATTGTGTGTAGGAAGCACAATCCTTTGGTTCTGAGCAAGCTGACTGTTCTGGCTCTATAGCAAACACAGTAGAGTAGAAGAGTGCTGCTTTCTCAAAAGCAGAGTGTGTTTCTTGTAAGGCGAGCCAGAGTTTAATTCCCTTTCATAAACGGAGTTGAATCACATGCAATTTCTGGTCCTAGCAGCAAGAGTTGTTTTCTGGTAAGGAGATTCACTATTGTGCTCAATTGGCCATACACATTGCAAATAGCACTCGCGTCTGTTCCCAGCAAATGCAGTGTATTGGACACAAGAGAAACTACTGTTCTTGTCAGTTTCCTAAGCAGAGTTGAATTAGATATGGCCCTTGTGTGTAGGAAGCACAGTTCTTTAGTTCTGAGCAAGCTGACTGTTCTGGCTATATAGGAATCACAGTAGAGTAGAAGAGTGCTGCTTTCTCTAAAGCAGAGTGTGTTTCTTGTAAGTCGAGCCAGAGTTTAATTCCCTTTCATAAACGGAGTTGAATCACATGCAGTTTCTGGTCCTAGCAGCAAAAGTTGTTTTCTGGTAAGGAGATTCACTATTTACTCAATTGGCCATACACATTGCAAATAGCACTCGCGTCTTATCCCAGCAAATGCAGTGTATTGGACGCAAGAGAAACTACAGTTCTTGTCAGTTTCCTAAGCAGAGTTGAATTAGATATGGCCCTTGTGTGTCGGAAGCACAGTTCTTTAGTTCTGAGCAAGCTGACTGTTCTGGCTATATAGGAAACACAGTAGAGTAGAAGAGTGCTGCTTTCTCAAAAGCAGAGTGTGTTTCTTGTAAGGCAAAAGAGAGTTGAATTCCCTTTCATAAACGGAGTTGAATCACATGCAGTTTCTGGTCCTAGCACCAAGAGTTGTTTTCTGGTAAGGAGAGTCACTATTGTGCTCATTTGGCCATACACATTGCAAATAGCACTCACGTCTGTTCCCAGCAAATGCAGTGTATTGGACACAAGAGAAACTACTGTTCTTGTCAGTTTCCTAAGCAGAGTTGAATTAGATATGGCCCTTGTGTGTAGGAAGCACAGTTCTTTAGTTCTGAGCAAGCTGACAGTTCTGGCTATATAGGAAACACAGTAGAGTAGAAGAGTGCTGCTTTCTCAAAAGCAGAGTGTGTTTCTCGTAAGGCGAGCTAGAGTTCATTTCCCTTTCATAAACGGAGTTGAATCACATGCAGTTTCTGGTCCTAGCAGCAAAAGTTGTTTTCTGGTAAGGAGATTCACTATTGTGCTCAATTGGCCTTACACAGTGCAAATAGCACTCGCGTCTTATCCCAGCAAATGCAGTGTATTGGACGCAAGAGAAACTACTGTTCTTGTCAGTTTCCTAAGCAGAGTTGAATTAGATATGGCCCTTGTGTGTTGGAAGCACAGTTCTTTAGTTCTGAGCAAGCTGACTGTTCTGGCTATATAGGAAACACAGTAGAGTAGAAGAGTGCTGCTTTCTCAAAAGCAGAGTGTGTTTCCTGTAAGGCAAGCTAGAGTTGAATTCCCTTTCATAAACGGAGTTGAATCACATGCAGTTTCTTGTCCTAGCACCAAGAGTTGTTTTCTGGGAAGAAGAGTCACTATTGTGCTCATTTGGCCATACACAGTGCAAATAGCACTCGCGTCTGTACCCAGCAAGTGCATTGTATTGGATGCAAGAGAAACTACTGTTCTTGTCAGTTTCCTAAGCAGAGTTGAACTAGTTATGACCATTGTGTGTAGGAAGCACACAGTTCTTTGGTTCTGAGCAAGCTGACTGTTCTGGCTCTATAGGAAACACAGTAGAGTAGAAGAGTGCTGCTTTCTCAAAAGCAGAGTGTGTTTCTTGTAAGGCGAGCCAGAGTTTAATTCCCTTTCATAAACGGAGTTGAATCACAGGCAATTTCTGGTCATAGCAGCAAGAGTTGTTTTCTGGTAAGGAGATTCACTATTGTGCTCAATTGGCCATACACATTGCAAATAGCACTCGCGTCTGTTCCCAGCAAATGCAGTGTATTGGACGCAAGAGAAACTACTGTTCTTGTCAGTTTCCTAAGCAGAGTTGAATTAGATATGGCCCTTGTGTGTAGGAAGCACAGTTCTTTAGTTCTGAGCAAGCTGACAGTTCTGGCTTTATAGGAAACACAGTAGAGTAGAAGAGTGCTGCTTTCTCTAAAGCAGAGTGTGTTTCTTGTAAGGCGAGCTAGAGTTGAATTCCCTTTCATAAACGGAGTTGAATCACATGCAGTTTCTGGTCCTAGCAGCAAAAGTTGTTTTCTGGTAAGGAGATTCACTATTGTGCTCAATTGGCCATACACAGTGCAAATAGCACTCGCGTCTTATCCCAGCAAATGCAGTGTATTGGACGCAAGAGAAACTACTGTTCTTGTCAGTTTCCTAAGCAGAGTTGAATTAGATATGGCCCTTGTGTGTAGGAAGCACAGTTCTTTAGTTCTGAGCAAGCTGACTGTTCTGGCTATATAGGAAACACAGTAGAGTAGAAGAGTGCTGCTTTCTCAAAAGCAGAGTGTGTTTCTTGTAAGGCAAGCTAGAGTTGAATTCCCTTTCATAAACGGAGTTGAATCACATGCAGTTTCTGGTCCTAGCACCAAGAGTTGTTTTCTGGTAAGGAGAGTCACTATTGTGCTCATTTGGCCATACACAGTGCAAATAGCCCTCGCGTCTGTACCCAGCAAGTGCATTGTATAGGACGCAAGAGAAACTACTGTTCTTGTCAGTTTCCTAAGCAGAGTTGAACTAGTTATGGCCATTGTGTGTAGGAAGCACAGTTCTTTGGTTCTGAGCAAGCTGACTGTTCTGGCTCTATAGGAAACACAGTAGAGTAGAAGAGTGCTGCTTTCTCAAAAGCAGAGTGTGTTTCTTGTAAGGCGAGCTAGAGTTGATTTCCCTTTCATAAACGGAGTTGAATCACATGCAGTTTCTGGTCCTAGCAGCAAAAGTTGTTTTCTGGTAAGGAGATTCACTATTGTGCTCAATTGGCCTTACACAGTGCAAATAGCACTCGCGTCTTATCCCAGCAAATGCAGTGTATTGGACGCAAGAGAAACTACTGTTCTTGTCAGTTTCCTAAGCAGAGTTGAATTAGATATGGCCCTTGTGTGTTGGAAGCACAGTTCTTTAGTTCTGAGCAAGCTGACTGTTCTGGCTATATAGGAAACACAGTAGAGTAGAAGAGTGCTGCTTTCTCAAAAGCAGAGTGTGTTTCTTGTAAGGCAAGCGAGGGTTGAATTCCCTTTCATAAACGGAGTTGAATCACATGCAGTTTCTGGTCCTAGCACCAAGAGTTGTTTTCTGGTAAGGAGAGTCACTATTGTGCTCATTTGGCCATACACATTGCAAATAGCACTCGCGTCTGTTCCCAGCAAATGCAGTGTATTGGACACAAGAGAAACTACTGTTCTTGTCAGTTTCCTAAGCAGAGTTGAATTAGATATGGCCCTTGTGTGTAGGAAGCACAGTTCTTTAGTTCTGAGCAAGCTGACAGTTCTGGCTATATAGGAAACACAGTAGAGTAGAAGAGTGCTGCTTTCTCAAAAGCAGAGTGTGTTTCTTGTAAGGCGAGCTAGAGTTGATTTCCCTTTCATAAACGGAGTTGAATCACATGCAGTTTCTGGTCCTAGCAGCAAAAGTTGTTTTCTGGTAAGGAGATTCACTATTGTGCTCAATTGGCCTTACACAGTGCAAATAGCACTCGCGTCTTATCCCAGCAAATGCAGTGTATTGGACGCAAGAGAAACTACTGTTCTTGTCAGTTTCCTAAGCAGAGTTGAATTAGATATGGCCCTTGTGTGTTGGAAGCACAGTTCTTTAGTTCTGAGCAAGCTGACTGTTCTGGCTATATAGGAATCACAGTAGAGTAGAAGAGTGCTGCTTTCTCTAAAGCAGAGTGTGTTTCTTGTAAGTCGAGCCAGAGTTTAATTCCCTTTCATAAACGGAGTTGAATCACATGCAGTTTCTGGTCCTAGCAGCAAGAGTTGTTTTCTGGTAAGGAGAGTCACTATTGTGCTCAATTGGCCATACACAGTGCAAATAGCACTCGCGTCTTATCCCAGCAAATGCAGTGTATTGGATGCAAGAGAAACTACTGTTCTTGTCAGTTTCCTAAGCAGAGTTGAATTAGATATGGCCTTTGTGTGTAGGAAGCACAGTTCTTTAGTTCTGAGCAAGCTGACTGTTCTGGCTATATAGGAAACACATTAGAGTAGAAGAGTGCTGCTTTTTCAAAAGCAGAGTGTGTTTCTTGTAAGGCGAGCTAGAGTTGATTTCCCTTTCATAAACGGAATTGAATCACATGCAGTTTCTGGTCCTAGCAGCAAAAGTTGTTTTCTGGTAAGGAGATTCACTATTGTGCTCAATTGGCCATACACATTGCAAATAGCACTCGCGTCTTATCCCAGCAAATGCAGTGTATTGGACGCAAGAGAAACTACTGTTCTTGTCAGTTTCCTAAGCAGAGTTGAATTAGATATGGCCCTTGTGTGTCGGAAGCACAGTTCTTTAGTTCTGAGCAAGCTAACTGTTCTGGCTATATAGGAAACACAGTAGAGTAGAAGAGTGCTGCTTTCTCAAAAGCAGAGTGTGTTTCTTGTAAGGCAAAAGAGAGTTGAATTCCCTTTCATAAACGGAGTTGAATCACATGCAGTTTCTGGTCCTAGCACCAAGAGTTGTTTTCTGGTAAGGAGAGTCACTATTGTGCTCATTTGGCCATACACATTGCAAATAGCACTCGCGTCTGTTCCCAGCAAATGCAGTGTATTGGACACAAGAGAAACTACTGTTCTTGTCAGTTTCCTAAGCAGAGTTGAATTAGATATGGCCCTTGTGTGTAGGAAGCACAGTTCTTTAGTTCTGAGCAAGCTGACAGTTCTGGCTATATAGGAAACACAGTAGAGTAGAAGAGTGCTGCTTTCTCAAAAGCAGAGTGTGTTTCTTGTAAGGCGAGCTAGAGTTGATTTCCCTTTCATAAACGGAGTTGAATCACATGCAGTTTCTGGTCCTAGCAGCAAAAGTTGTTTTCTGGTAAGGAGATTCACTATTGTGCTCAATTGGCCTTACACAGTGCAAATAGCACTCGCGTCTTATCCCAGCAAATGCAGTGTATTGGACGCAAGAGAAACTACTGTTCTTGTCAGTTTCCTAAGCAGAGTTGAATTAGATATGGCCCTTGTGTGTTGGAAGCACAGTTCTTTGGTTCTGAGCAAGCTGACTGTTCTGGCTCTATAGGAAACACAGTAGAGTAGAAGAGTGCTGCTTTCTCAAAAGCAGAGTGTGTTTCTTGTAAGGCGAGCCAGAGTTTAATTTCCTTTCATAAACGGAGTTGAATTACATGCAATTTCTGGTCCTAGCAGCAAGAGTTGTTTTCTGGTAAGGAGATTCACTGTTGTGCTCAATTGGCCATACACATTGCAAATAGCACTCGCGTCTGTTCCCAGCAAATGCAGTGTATTGGACGCAAGAGAAACTACTGTTCTTGTCAGTTTCCTAAGCAGAGTTGAATTAGATATGGCCCTTGTGTGTAGGAAGCACAGTTCTTTAGTTCTGAGCAAGCTGACAGTTCTGGCTGTATAGGAAACACAGTAGAGTAGAAGAGTGCTGCTTTCTCTAAAGCAGAGTGTGTTTCTTGTAAGGCGAGCTAGAGTTGAATTCCCTTTCATAAACGGAGTTGAATCACATGCAGTTTCTGGTCCTAGCACCAAGAGTTGTTTTCTGGTAAGGAGAGTCACTATTGTGCTCATTTGGCCATACACAGTGCAAATAGCACTCGCGTCTGTACCCAGCAAGTGCATTGTATTGGACGCAAGAGAAACTATTGTTCTTGTCAGTTTCCTAATCAGAGTTGACCTAGTTATGGCCATTGTGTGTAGGAAGCACAGTTCTTTGGTTCTGAGCAAGCTGACTGTTCTGGCTCTATAGCAAACACAGTAGAGTAGAAGAGTGCTGCTTTCTCAAATGCAGAGTGTGTTTCTTGTAAGGCGAGCCAGAGTTTAATTCCCTTTCATAAACGGAGTTGAATCACATGCAGTTTCTGGTCCTAGCAGCAAGAGTTGTTTTCTGGTAAGGAGATTCACTATTGTGCTCAATTGGCCATACACAGTGCAAATAGCACTCGCGTCTTATCCCAGCAAATGCAGTGTATTGAACGCAAGAGAAACTACTGTTCTTCTCAGTTTCCTAAGCAGAGTTGAATTAGATATGGCCTTTGTGTGTAGGAAGCACAGTTCTTTAGTTCTGAGCAAGCTGACTGTTCTGGATTTATAGGAAACACAGTAGAGTAGAAGAGTGCTGATTTCTCAAAAGCAGAGTGTGTTTTTGTAAGGCAAGCTAGAGTTGAATTCCCTTTCATAAACGGAGTTGAATCACATGCAGTTTCTGGTCCTAGCACCAAGAGTTGTTTTCTGGTAAGGAGAGACACTATTGTGCTCATTTGGCCATACACAGTGCCAATAGCACTCGCGTCTGTACCCAGCAAGTGCATTGTATTGGACGCAAGAGAAACTACTGTTCTTGTCAGTTTCCTAAGAAGAGTTGAACTAGTTATGGCCATTGTGTGTAGGAAGCACAATTCTTTGGTTCTGAGCAACCTGACTGTTCTGGCTATGTAGGAAACAGAGTAGAGTAGAAGAGTGCTGCTTTCTCTAAAGCAGAGTGTGTTTCTTGTAAGGCGAGCCAGAGTTTAATTCCCTTTCATAAACGGAGTTGAATCACATGCAGTTTCTGGTCCTAGCAGCAAAAGTTGTTTAATGGTAAGGAGATTCACTATTGTGCTCAATTGGCCATACACAGTGCAAATAGCACTGGCGTCTTATCCCAGCAAATGCAGTGTATTGGACGCAAGAGAAACTACTGTTCTTGTCAGTTTCCTAAGCAGAGTTGAATTAGATATGGCCCTTGTGTGTAGGAAGCACAGTTCTTTAGTTCTGAGCAAGCTGACTGTTCTGGCTATATAGGAAACACAGTAGAGTAGAAGAGTGCTGCTTTCTCAAAAGCGGAGTGTGTTTCTTGTAAGGCAAGCTAGAGTTGAATTCCCTTTCATAAACGGAGTTGAATCACATGCAGTTTCTGGTCCTAGCACCAAGAGTTGTTTTCTGGTAAGGAGAGTCACTATTGTGCTCATTTGGCCATACACAGTGCAAATAGAACTCGCGTCTGTACCCAGCAAGCGCATTGTATTGGACGCAAGAGAAACTACTGTTCTTGTCAGTTTCCTAAGCAGAGTTGAACTAGTTATGGCCATTGTGTGTAGGAAGCACAGTTCTTTGGTTCTGAGCAAGCTGACTGTTCTGGCTCTATAGGAAACACAGTAGAGTAGAAGAGTGTTGCTTTCTCAAAAGCAGAGTGTGATTCTTGTAAGGCGAGCCAGAGTTTAATTCCCTTTCATAAACGGAGTTGAATCACATGCAATTTCTGGTCCTAGCAGCAAGAGTTGTTTTCTGGTAAGGAGATTCACTATTGTGCTCAATTGGCCATACACATTGCAAATAGCACTCGCGTCTGTTCCCAGCAAATGCAGTGTATTGGACGCAAGAGAAACTACTGTTCTTGTCAGTTTCATAAGCAGAGTTGAATTAGATATGGCCCTTGTGTGTCGGAAGCACAGTTCTTTAGTTCTGAGCAAGCTGACTGTTCTGGCTATATAGGAAACAGTAGAGTAGAAGAGTGCTGCTTTCTCAAAAGCAGAGTGTGTTTCTTGTAAGGCAAGCGAGAGTTGAATTCCCTTTCATAAACGGAGTTGAATCACATGCAGTTTCTCGTCCTAGCACCAAGAGTTGTTTTCTGGTAAGGAGAGTCACTATTGTGCTCATTTGGCCATGCACATTGCAAATAGCACTCGCGTCTGTTCCCAGCAAATGCAGTGTATTGGACACAAGAGAAACTACTGTTCTTGTCAGTTTCCTAAGCAGAGTTGAATTAGATATGGCCCTTGTGTGTAGGAAGCACAGTTCTTTAGTTCTGAGCAAGCTGACAGTTCTGGCTATATAGGAAACACAGTAGAGTAGAAGAGTGCTGCTTTCTCAAAAGCACAGTGTGTTTCTTGTAAGGCGAGCTAGAGTTGATGTCCCTTTCATAAACGGAGTTGAATCACATGCAGTTTCTGGTCCTAGCAGCAAAAGTTGTTTTCTGGTAAGGAGATTCACTATTGTGCTCAATTGGCCTTACACAGTGCAAATAGCACTCGCGTCTGTTCCCAGCAAATGCAGTGTATTGGACGCAAGAGAAACTACTGTTCTTGTCAGTTTCCTAAGCAGAGTTGAATTAGATATGGCCCTTGTGTGTTGGAAGCACAGTTCTTTAGTTCTGAGCAAGCTGACTGTTCTGGCTATATAGGAAACACAGTAGAGTAGAAGAGTGCTGCTTTCTCAAAAGCAGAGTGTGTTTCTTGTAAGGCAAGCTAGAGTTGAATTCCCTTTCATAAACGGAGTTGAATCACATGCAATTTCTGGTCCTAGCAGCAAGAGTTGTTTTCTGGTAAGGAGATTCACTATTGTGCTCAATTGGCCATACACATTGCAAATACCACTCGCGTCTGTTCCCAGCAAATGCAGTGTATTGGACACAATAGAAACTACTGTTCTTGTCAGTTTCCTAAGCAGAGTTGAATTAGATATGGCCCTTGTGTGTAGGAAGCACAGTTCTTTAGTTCTGAGCAAGCTGACAGTTCTGGCTATATAGGAAACACAGTAGAGTAGAAGAGTGCTGCTTTCTCAAAAGCAGAGTGTGTTTCTTGTAAGGCGAGCTAGAGTTGGTTTCCCTTTCATAAACGGAGTTGAATCACATGCAGTTTCTGGTCCTAGCAGCAAAAGTTGTTTTCTGGTAAGGAGATTCACTATTGTGCTCAATTGGCCATACACATTGCAAATAGCACTCGCGTCTGTTCCCAGCAAATGCAGTGTATTGGACACAAGAGAAACTACTGTTCTTGTCAGTTTCCTAAGCAGAGTTGAATTAGGTATGGCCCTTGTGTGTAGGAAGCACAGTTCTTTAGTTCTGAGCAAGCTGACAGTTCTGGCTATATAGGAAACACAGTAGAGTAGAAGAGTGCTGCTTTCTCAAAAGCAGAGTGTGTTTCTTGTAAGGCGAGCTAGAGTTGATTTCCCTTTCATAAACGGAGTTGAATCACATGCAGTTTCTGGTCCTAGCACCAAGAGTTGTTTTCTGGTAAGGAGAGTCACTATTGTGCTCATTTGGCCATACACAGTGCAAATAGCACTCGCGTCTGTACCCAGCAAGTGCATTGTATTGGACGCAAGAGAAACTACTGTTCTTGTCAGTTTCCTAAGCAGAGTTGAACTAGTTATCGCCATTGTGTGTAGGAAGCACAATCCTTTGGTTCTGAGCAAGCTGACTGTTCTGGCTCTATAGCAAACACAGTAGAGTAGAAGAGTGCTGCTTTCTCAAAAGCAGAGTGTGTTTCTTGTAAGGCGAGCCAGAGTTTAATTCCCTTTCATAAACGGAGTTGAATCACATGCAATTTCTGGTCCTAGCAGCAAGAGTTGTTTTCTGGTAAGGAGATTCACTATTGTGCTCAATTGGCCATACACATTGCAAATAGCACTCGCGTCTGTTCCCAGCAAATGCAGTGTATTGGACACAAGAGAAACTACTGTTCTTGTCAGTTTCCTAAGCAGAGTTGAATTAGATATGGCCCTTGTGTGTAGGAAGCACAGTTCTTTAGTTCTGAGCAAGCTGACTGTTCTGGCTATATAGGAATCACAGTAGAGTAGAAGAGTGCTGCTTTCTCTAAAGCAGAGTGTGTTTCTTGTAAGTCGAGCCAGAGTTTAATTCCCTTTCATAAACGGAGTTGAATCACATGCAGTTTCTGGTCCTAGCAGCAAAAGTTGTTTTCTGGTAAGGAGATTCACTATTTACTCAATTGGCCATACACATTGCAAATAGCACTCGCATCTTATCCCAGCAAATGCAGTGTATTGGACGCAAGAGAAACTACAGTTCTTGTCAGTTTCCTAAGCAGAGTTGAATTAGATATGGCCCTTGTGTGTCGGAAGCACAGTTCTTTAGTTCTGAGCAAGCTGACTGTTCTGGCTATATAGGAAACACAGTAGAGTAGAAGAGTGCTGCTTTCTCAAAAGCAGAGTGTGTTTCTTGTAAGGCAAAAGAGAGTTGAATTCCCTTTCATAAACGGAGTTGAATCACATGCAGTTTCTGGTCCTAGCACCAAGAGTTGTTTTCTGGTAAGGAGAGTCACTATTGTGCTCATTTGGCCATACACATTGCAAATAGCACTCACGTCTGTTCCCAGCAAATGCAGTGTATTGGACACAAGAGAAACTACTGTTCTTGTCAGTTTCCTAAGCAGAGTTGAATTAGATATGGCCCTTGTGTGTAGGAAGCACAGTTCTTTAGTTCTGAGCAAGCTGACAGTTCTGGCTATATAGGAAACACAGTAGAGTAGAAGAGTGCTGCTTTCTCAAAAGCAGAGTGTGTTTCTTGTAAGGCGAGCTAGTCTTCATTTCCCTTTCATAAACGGAGTTGAATCACATGCAGTTTCTGGTCCTAGCAGCAAAAGTTGTTTTCTGGTAAGGAGATTCACTATTGTGCTCAATTGGCCTTACACAGTGCAAATAGCACTCGCGTCTTATCCCAGCAAATGCAGTGTATTGGACGCAAGAGAAACTACTGTTCTTGTCAGTTTCCTAAGCAGAGTTGAATTAGATATGGCCCTTGTGTGTTGGAAGCACAGTTCTTTAGTTCTGAGCAAGCTGACTGTTCTGGCTATATAGGAAACACAGTAGAGTAGAAGAGTGCTGCTTTCTCAAAAGCAGAGTGTGTTTCTTGTAAGGCAAGCTAGAGTTGAATTCCCTTTCATAAACGGAGTTGAATCACATGCAGTTTCTTGTCCTAGCACCAAGAGTTGTTTTCTGGGAAGAAGAGTCACTATTGTGCTCATTTGGCCATACACAGTGCAAATAGCACTCGCGTCTGTACCCAGCAAGTGCATTGTATTGGATGCAAGAGAAACTACTGTTCTTGTCAGTTTCCTAAGCAGAGTTGAACTAGTTATGACCATTGTGTGTAGGAAGCACACAGTTCTTTGGTTCTGAGCAAGCTGACTGTTCTGGCTCTATAGGAAACACAGTAGAGTAGAAGAGTGCTGCTTTCTCAAAAGCAGAGTGTGTTTCTTGTAAGGCGAGCCAGAGTTTAATTCCCTTTCATAAACGGAGTTGAATCACAGGCAATTTCTGGTCATAGCAGCAAGAGTTGTTTTCTGGTAAGGAGATTCACTATTGTGCTCAATTGGCCATACACATTGCAAATAGCACTCGCGTCTGTTCCCAGCAAATGCAGTGTATTGGACGCAAGAGAAACTACTGTTCTTGTCAGTTTCCTAAGCAGAGTTGAATTAGATATGGCCCTTGTGTGTAGGAAGCACAGTTCTTTAGTTCTGAGCAAGCTGACAGTTCTGGCTTTATAGGAAACACAGTAGAGTAGAAGAGTGCTGCTTTCTCTAAAGCAGAGTGTGTTTCTTGTAAGGCGAGCTAGAGTTGAATTCCCTTTCATAAACGGAGTTGAATCACATGCAGTTTCTGGTCCTAGCAGCAAAAGTTGTTTTCTGGTAAGGAGATTCACTATTGTGCTCAATTGGCCATACACAGTGCAAATAGCACTCGCGTCTTATCCCAGCAAATGCAGTGTATTGGACGCAAGAGAAACTACTGTTCTTGTCAGTTTCCTAAGCAGAGTTGAATTAGATATGGCCCTTGTGTGTAGGAAGCACAGTTCTTTAGTTCTGAGCAAGCTGACTGTTCTGGCTATATAGGAAACACAGTAGAGTAGAAGAGTGCTGCTTTCTCAAAAGCAGAGTGTGTTTCTTGTAAGGCAAGCTAGAGTTGAATTCCCTTTCATAAACGGAGTTGAATCACATGCAGTTTCTGGTCCTAGCACCAAGAGTTGTTTTCTGGTAAGGAGAGTCACTATTGTGCTCATTTGGCCATACACAGTGCAAATAGCCCTCGCGTCTGTACCCAGCAAGTGCATTGTATAGGACGCAAGAGAAACTACTGTTCTTGTCAGTTTCCTAAGCAGAGTTGAACTAGTTATGGCCATTGTGTGTAGGAAGCACAGTTCTTTGGTTCTGAGCAAGCTGACTGTTCTGGCTCTATAGGAAACACAGTAGAGTAGAAGAGTGCTGCTTTCTCAAAAGCAGAGTGTGTTTCTTGTAAGGCGAGCTAGAGTTGATTTCCCTTTCATAAACGGAGTTGAATCACATGCAGTTTCTGGTCCTAGCAGCAAAAGTTGTTTTCTGGTAAGGAGATTCACTATTGTGCTCAATTGGCCTTACACAGTGCAAATAGCACTCGCGTCTTATCCCAGCAAATGCAGTGTATTGGACGCAAGAGAAACTACTGTTCTTGTCAGTTTCCTAAGCAGAGTTGAATTAGATATGGCCCTTGTGTGTTGGAAGCACAGTTCTTTAGTTCTGAGCAAGCTGACTGTTCTGGCTATATAGGAAACACAGTAGAGTAGAAGAGTGCTGCTTTCTCAAAAGCAGAGTGTGTTTCTTGTAAGGCAAGCGAGGGTTGAATTCCCTTTCATAAACGGAGTTGAATCACATGCAGTTTCTGGTCCTAGCACCAAGAGTTGTTTTCTGGTAAGGAGAGTCACTATTGTGCTCATTTGGCCATACACATTGCAAATAGCACTCGCGTCTGTTCCCAGCAAATGCAGTGTATTGGACACAAGAGAAACTACTGTTCTTGTCAGTTTCCTAAGCAGAGTTGAATTAGATATGGCCCTTGTGTGTAGGAAGCACAGTTCTTTAGTTCTGAGCAAGCTGACAGTTCTGGCTATATAGGAAACACAGTAGAGTAGAAGAGTGCTGCTTTCTCAAAAGCAGAGTGTGTTTCTTGTAAGGCGAGCTAGAGTTGATTTCCCTTTCATAAACGGAGTTGAATCACATGCAGTTTCTGGTCCTAGCAGCAAAAGTTGTTTTCTGGTAAGGAGATTCACTATTGTGCTCAATTGGCCTTACACAGTGCAAATAGCACTCGCGTCTTATCCCAGCCAATGCAGTGTATTGGACGCAAGAGAAACTACTGTTCTTGTCAGTTTCCTAAGCAGAGTTGAATTAGATATGGCCCTTGTGTGTTGGAAGCACAGTTCTTTAGTTCTGAGCAAGCTGACTGTTCTGGCTATATAGGAATCACAGTAGAGTAGAAGAGTGCTGCTTTCTCTAAAGCAGAGTGTGTTTCTTGTAAGTCGAGCCAGAGTTTAATTCCCTTTCATAAACGGAGTTGAATCACATGCAGTTTCTGGTCCTAGCAGCAAGAGTTGTTTTCTGGTAAGGAGAGTCACTATTGTGCTCAATTGGCCATACACAGTGCAAATAGCACTCGCGTCTTATCCCAGCAAATGCAGTGTATTGGATGCAAGAGAAACTACTGTTCTTGTCAGTTTCCTAAGCAGAGTTGAATTAGATATGGCCTTTGTGTGTAGGAAGCACAGTTCTTTAGTTCTGAGCAAGCTGACTGTTCTGGCTATATAGGAAACACATTAGAGTAGAAGAGTGCTGCTTTTTCAAAAGCAGAGTGTGTTTCTTGTAAGGCGAGCTAGAGTTGATTTCCCTTTCATAAACGGAATTGAATCACATGCAGTTTCTGGTCCTAGCAGCAAAAGTTGTTTTCTGGTAAGGAGATTCACTATTGTGCTCAATTGGCCATACACATTGCAAATAGCACTCGCGTCTTATCCCAGCAAATGCAGTGTATTGGACGCAAGAGAAACTACTGTTCTTGTCAGTTTCCTAAGCAGAGTTGAATTAGATATGGCCCTTGTGTGTCGGAAGCACAGTTCTTTAGTTCTGAGCAAGCTAACTGTTCTGGCTATATAGGAAACACAGTAGAGTAGAAGAGTGCTGCTTTCTCAAAAGCAGAGTGTGTTTCTTGTAAGGCAAAAGAGAGTTGAATTCCCTTTCATAAACGGAGTTGAATCACATGCAGTTTCTGGTCCTAGCACCAAGAGTTGTTTTCTGGTAAGGAGAGTCACTATTGTGCTCATTTGGCCATACACATTGCAAATAGCACTCGCGTCTGTTCCCAGCAAATGCAGTGTATTGGACACAAGAGAAACTACTGTTATTGTCAGTTTCCTAAGCAGAGTTGAATTAGATATGGCCCTTGTGTGTAGGAAGCACAGTTCTTTAGTTCTGAGCAAGCTGACAGTTCTGGCTATATAGGAAACACAGTAGAGTAGAAGAGTGCTGCTTTCTCAAAAGCAGAGTATGTTTCTTGTAAGGCGAGCTAGAGTTGATTTCCCTTTCATAAACGGAGTTGAATCACATGCAGTTTCTGGTCCTAGCAGCAAAAGTTGTTTTCTGGTAAGGAGATTCACTATTGTGCTCAATTGGCCTTACACAGTGCAAATAGCACTCGCGTCTTATCCCAGCAAATGCAGTGTATTGGACGCAAGAGAAACTACTGTTCTTGTCAGTTTCCTAAGCAGAGTTGAATTAGATATGGCCCTTGTGTGTTGGAAGCACAGTTCTTTGGTTCTGAGCAAGCTGACTGTTCTGGCTCTATAGGAAACACAGTAGAGTAGAAGAGTGCTGCTTTCTCAAAAGCAGAGTGTGTTTCTTGTAAGGCGAGCCAGAGTTTAATTTCCTTTCATAAACGGAGTTGAATTACATGCAATTTCTGGTCCTAGCAACAAGAGTTGTTTTCTGGTAAGGAGATTCACTGTTGTGCTCAATTGGCCATACACATTGCAAATAGCACTCGCGTCTGTTCCCAGCAAATGCAGTGTATTGGACGCAAGAGAAACTACTGTTCTTGTCAGTTTCCTAAGCAGAGTTGAATTAGATATGGCCCTTGTGTGTAGGAAGCACAGTTCTTTAGTTCTGAGCAAGCTGACAGTTCTGGCTGTATAGGAAACACAGTAGAGTAGAAGAGTGCTGCTTTCTCTAAAGCAGAGTGTGTTTCTTGTAAGGCGAGCTAGAGTTGAATTCCCTTTCATAAACGGAGTTGAATCACATGCAGTTTCTGGTCCTAGCACCAAGAGTTGTTTTCTGGTAAGGAGAGTCACTATTGTGCTCATTTGGCCATACACAGTGCAAATAGCACTCGCGTCTGTACCCAGCAAGTGCATTGTATTGGACGCAAGAGAAACTATTGTTCTTGTCAGTTTCCTAATCAGAGTTGACCTAGTTATGGCCATTGTGTGTAGGAAGCACAGTTCTTTGGTTCTGAGCAAGCTGACTGTTCTGGCTCTATAGCAAACACAGTAGAGTAGAAGAGTGCTGCTTTCTCAAATGCAGAGTGTGTTTCTTGTAAGGCGAGCCAGAGTTTAATTCCCTTTCATAAACGGAGTTGAATCACATGCAGTTTCTGGTCCTAGCAGCAAGAGTTGTTTTCTGGTAAGGAGATTCACTATTGTGCTCAATTGGCCATACACAGTGCAAATAGCACTCGCGTCTTATCCCAGCAAATGCAGTGTATTGAACGCAAGAGAAACTACTGTTCTTCTCAGTTTCCTAAGCAGAGTTGAATTAGATATGGCCTTTGTGTGTAGGAAGCACAGTTCTTTAGTTCTGAGCAAGCTGACTGTTCTGGATTTATAGGAAACACAGTAGAGTAGAAGAGTGCTGATTTCTCAAAAGCAGAGTGTGTTTTTGTAAGGCAAGCTAGAGTTGAATTCCCTTTCATAAACGGAGTTGAATCACATGCAGTTTCTGGTCCTAGCACCAAGAGTTGTTTTCTGGTAAGGAGAGACACTATTGTGCTCATTTGGCCATACACAGTGCCAATAGCACTCGCGTCTGTACCCAGCAAGTGCATTGTATTGGACGCAAGAGAAACTACTGTTCTTGTCAGTTTCCTAAGAAGAGTTGAACTAGTTATGGCCATTGTGTGTAGGAAGCACAATTCTTTGGTTCTGAGCAACCTGACTGTTCTGGCTATGTAGGAAACAGAGTAGAGTAGAAGAGTGCTGCTTTCTCTAAAGCAGAGTGTGTTTCTTGTAAGGCGAGCCAGAGTTTAATTCCCTTTCATAAACGGAGTTGAATCACATGCAGTTTCTGGTCCTAGCAGCAAAAGTTGTTTAATGGTAAGGAGATTCACTATTGTGCTCAATTGGCCATACACAGTGCAAATAGCACTGGCGTCTTATCCCAGCAAATGCAGTGTATTGGACGCAAGAGAAACTACTGTTCTTGTCAGTTTCCTAAGCAGAGTTGAATTAGATATGGCCCTTGTGTGTAGGAAGCACAGTTCTTTAGTTCTGAGCAAGCTGACTGTTCTGGCTATATAGGAAACACAGTAGAGTAGAAGAGTGCTGCTTTCTCAAAAGCGGAGTGTGTTTCTTGTAAGGCAAGCTAGAGTTGAATTCCCTTTCATAAACGGAGTTGAATCACATGCAGTTTCTGGTCCTAGCACCAAGAGTTGTTTTCTGGTAAGGAGAGTCACTATTGTGCTCATTTGGCCATACACAGTGCAAATAGAACTCGCGTCTGTACCCAGCAAGCGCATTGTATTGGACGCAAGAGAAACTACTGTTCTTGTCAGTTTCCTAAGCAGAGTTGAACTAGTTATGGCCATTGTGTGTAGGAAGCACAGTTCTTTGGTTCTGAGCAAGCTGACTGTTCTGGCTCTATAGGAAACACAGTAGAGTAGAAGAGTGTTGCTTTCTCAAAAGCAGAGTGTGATTCTTGTAAGGCGAGCCAGAGTTTAATTCCCTTTCATAAACGGAGTTGAATCACATGCAATTTCTGGTCCTAGCAGCAAGAGTTGTTTTCTGGTAAGGAGATTCACTATTGTGCTCAATTGGCCATACACATTGCAAATAGCACTCGCGTCTGTTCCCAGCAAATGCAGTGTATTGGACGCAAGAGAAACTACTGTTCTTGTCAGTTTCCTAAGCAGAGTTGAATTAGATATGGCCCTTGTGTGTCGGAAGCACAGTTCTTTAGTTCTGAGCAAGCTGACTGTTCTGGCTATATAGGAAACAGTAGAGTAGAAGAGTGCTGCTTTCTCAAAAGCAGAGTGTGTTTCTTGTAAGGCAAGCGAGAGTTGAATTCCCTTTCATAAACGGAGTTGAATCACATGCAGTTTCTCGTCCTAGCACCAAGAGTTGTTTTCTGGTAAGGAGAGTCACTATTGTGCTCATTTGGCCATGCACATTGCAAATAGCACTCGCGTCTGTTCCCAGCAAATGCAGTGTATTGGACACAAGAGAAACTACTGTTCTTGTCAGTTTCCTAAGCAGAGTTGAATTAGATATGGCCCTTGTGTGTAGGAAGCACAGTTCTTTAGTTCTGAGCAAGCTGACAGTTCTGGCTATATAGGAAACACAGTAGAGTAGAAGAGTGCTGCTTTCTCAAAAGCACAGTGTGTTTCTTGTAAGGCGAGCTAGAGTTGATGTCCCTTTCATAAACGGAGTTGAATCACATGCAGTTTCTGGTCCTAGCAGCAAAAGTTGTTTTCTGGTAAGGAGATTCACTATTGTGCTCAATTGGCCTTACACAGTGCAAATAGCACTCGCGTCTGTTCCCAGCAAATGCAGTGTATTGGACGCAAGAGAAACTACTGTTCTTGTCAGTTTCCTAAGCAGAGTTGAATTAGATATGGCCCTTGTGTGTTGGAAGCACAGTTCTTTAGTTCTGAGCAAGCTGACTGTTCTGGCTATATAGGAAACACAGTAGAGTAGAAGAGTGCTGCTTTCTCAAAAGCAGAGTGTGTTTCTTGTAAGGCAAGCTAGAGTTGAATTCCCTTTCATAAACGGAGTTGAATCACATGCAATTTCTGGTCCTAGCAGCAAGAGTTGTTTTCTGGTAAGGAGATTCACTATTGTGCTCAATTGGCCATACACATTGCAAATACCACTCGCGTCTGTTCCCAGCAAATGCAGTGTATTGGACACAATAGAAACTACTGTTCTTGTCAGTTTCCTAAGCAGAGTTGAATTAGATATGGCCCTTGTGTGTAGGAAGCACAGTTCTTTAGTTCTGAGCAAGCTGACAGTTCTGGCTATATAGGAAACACAGTAGAGTAGAAGAGTGCTGCTTTCTCAAAAGCAGAGTGTGTTTCTTGTAAGGCGAGCTAGAGTTGGTTTCCCTTTCATAAACGGAGTTGAATATCATGCAGTTTCTGGTCCTAGCAGCAAAAGTTGTTTTCTGGTAAGGAGATTCACTATTGTGCTCAATTGGCCTTACACAGTGCAAATAGCACTCGCGTGTTATCCCAGCAAATGCAGTGTATTGGACGCAAGAGAAACTACTGTTCTTGTCAGTTTCCTAAGCAGAGTTGAATTAGATATGGCCCTTGTGTGTAGGAAGCACAGTTCTTTAGTTCTGAGCAAGCTGACAGTTCTGGCTGTATAGGAAACACAGTAGAGTAGAAGAGTGCTGCTTTCTCTAAATCAGAGTGTGTTTCTTGTAAGGCGAGCTAGAATTGAATTCCCTTTCATAAACGGAGTTGAATCACATGCAGTTTCTGGTCCTAGCAGCAAAAGTTGTTTTCTGGTAAGGAGATTCACTATTGTGCTCAATTGGCCATACACAGTGCAAATAGCACTCGCGTCTTATCCCAGCAAATGCAGTGTATTGGACGCAAGAGAAACTACTGTTCTTGTCAGTTTCCTAAGCAGAGTTGAATTAGATATGGCCCTTGTGTGTAGGAAGCACAGTTCTTTAGTTCTGAGCAAGCTGACTGTTCTGGCTATATAGGAAACACAGTAGAGTAGAAGAGTGCTGCTTTCTCAAAAGCAGAGTGTGTTTCTTGTAAGGCATGCTAGAGTTGAATTCCCTTTCATAAACGGAGTTGAATCACATGCAGTTTCTGGTCCTAGCACCAAGAGTTGTTTTCTGGTAAGAAGAGTCACTATTGTGCTCATTTGGCCATACACAGTGCAAATAGCACTCGCGTCTGTACCCAGCAAGTGCATTGTATTGGACGCAAGTGAAACTACTGTTCTTGTCAGTTTCCTAAGCAGAGTTGAACTAGTTATGGCCATTGTGTGTAGGAAGCACAGTTCTTTGGTTCTGAGCAAGCTGACTGTTCGGGCTCTATAGCAAACACAGTAGAGTAGAAGAGTGCTGCTTTCTCAAAAGCAGAGTGTGTTTCTTGTAAGGCGAGCCAGAGTTTAATTCCCTTTCATAAACGGAGTTGAATCACATGCAATTTCTGGTCCTAGCAGCAAGAGTTGTTTTCTGGTAAGGAGATTCACTATTGTGCTCAATTGGCCATACACATTGCAAATAGCACTCGCGTCTGTTCCCAGCAAATGCAGTGTATTGGACGCAAGAGAAACTACTGTTCTTGTCAGTTTCCTAAGCAGAGTTGAATTAGATATGGCCCTTGTGTGTCGGAAGCACAGTTCTTTAGTTCTGAGCAAGCTGACTGTTCTGGCTATATAGGAAACACAGTAGAGTAGAAGAGTGCTGCTTTCTCAAAAGCAGAGTGTGTTTCTTGTAAGGCAAGCTAGAGTTGAATTCCCTTTCATAAACGGAGTTGAATCACATGCAGTTTCTGGTCCTAGCACCAAGAGTTGTTTTCTGGTAAGAAGAGTCACTATTGTGCTCAATTGGCCATACACAGTGCAAATAGCACTCGCGTCTTATCCCAGCAAGTGCATTGTATTGGACGCAAGAGAAACTACTGTTCTTGTCAATTTCCTAAGCAGAGTTGAACTAGTTATGGCCATTGTGTGTAGGAAGCACAGTTCTTTGGTTCTGAGCAAGCTGACTGTTCTGGCTCTATAGGAAACACAGTAGAGTAGAAGTGTGCTGCTTTCTCAAAAGCAGAGTGTGTTTCTTGTAAGGCGAGCCAGAGTTTAATTCCCTTTCATAAACGGAGTTGAATCACATGCAATTTCTGGTCCTATCAGCAAGAGTTGTTTTCTGGTAAGGAGATTCACTATTGTGCTCAATTGGCCATACACATTGCAAATAGCACTCGCGTCTGTTCCCAGCAAATGCAGTGTATTGGACGCAAGAGAAACTACTGTTCTTGTCAGTTTCCTAAGCAGAGTTGAATTAGATATGGCCCTTGTGTGTAGGAAGCACAGTTCTTTAGTTCTGAGCAAGCTGACAGTTCTGGCTGTATAGGAAACACAGTAGAGTAGAAGAGTGCTGCTTTCTCTAAAGCAGAGTGTGTTTCTTGTAAGGCGAGCTAGAGTTGAATTCCCTTTCATAAACGGAGTTGAATCACATGCAGTTTCTGGTCCTAGCAGCAAAAGTTGTTTTCTGGTAAGGAGATTCACTATTGTGCTCAATTGGCCATACACATTGCAAATAGCACTCGCGTCTGTTCCCAGCAAATGCAGTGTATTGGACGCAAGAGAAACTACTGTTCTTGTCAGTTTCCTAAGCAGAGTTGAATTAGATATGGCCCTTGTGTGTTGGAAGCACAGTTCTTTAGTTCTGAGCAAGCTGACTGTTCTGGCTATATAGGAAACACAGTAGAGTAGAAGAGTGCTGCTTTCTCAAAAGCAGAGTGTGTTTCTTGTAAGGCAAGCTAGAGTTGAATTCCCTTTCATAAACGGAGTTGAATCACATGCAGTTTCTGGTCCTAGCACCAAGAGTTGTTTTCTGGTAAGGAGAGTCACTATTGTGCTCATTTGGCCATACACAGTGCAAATAGCACTCGCGTCTGTACCCAGCAAGTGCATTGTATTGGACGCAAGAGAAACTACTGTTCTTGTCAGTTTCCTAAGCAGAGTTGAACTAGTTATGGCCATTGTGTGTAGGAAGCACAGTTCTTTGGTTCTGAGCAAGCTGACTGTTCTGGCACTATAGCAAACACAGTAGAGTAGAAGAGTGCTGCTTTCTCAAAAGCAGAGTGTGTTTCTTGTAAGGCGAGCCAGAGTTTAATTCCCTTTCATAAACGGAGTTGAATCACATGCAATTTCTGGTCCTAGCAGCAAGAGTTGTTTTCTGGTAAGGAGATTCACTATTGTGCTCAATTGGCCATACACATTGCAAATAGCACTCCCGTCTGTTCCCAGCAAATGCAGTGTATTGGACACAAGAGAAACTACTGTTCTTGTCAGTTTCCTAAGCAGAGTTGAATTAGATATGGAACTTGTGTGTAGGAAGCACAGTTCTTTAGTTCTGAGCAAGCTGACTGTTCTGGCTATATAGGAAACACATTAGAGTAGAAGAGTGCTGCTTTTTCAAAAGCAGAGTGTGTTTCTTGTAAGGCGAGCTAGAGTTGATTTCCCTTTCATAAACGGAGTTGAATCACATGCAGTTTCTGGTCCTAGCAGCAAAAGTTGTTTTCTGGTAAGGAGATTCACTATTGTGCTCAATTGGCCATACACAGTGCAAATAGCACTCGCGTCTTATCCCAGCAAATGCAGTGTATTGGACGCAAGAGAAACTACTGTTCTTGTCAGTTTCCTAAGCAGAGTTGAATTAGATATGGCCCTTGTGTGTAGGAAGCACAGTTCTTTAGTTCTGAGCAAGCTGACTGTTCTGGCTATATAGGAAACACAGTAGAGTAGAAGAGTGCTGCTTTCTCAAAAGCAGAGTGTGTTTCTTGTAAGGCAAGCTAGAGTTGAATTCCCTTTCATAAACGGAGTTGAATCACATGCAGTTTCTGGTCCTAGCACCAAGAGTTGTTTTCTGGTAAGGAGAGTCACTATTGTGCTCATTTGGCCATACACAGTGCAAAAATAGCACTCGCGTCTGTACCCAGCAAGTGCATTGTATTGGACGCAAGAGAAACTACTGTTCTTGTCAGTTTCCTAAGCAGAGTTGAACTAGTTATGGCCATTGTGTGTAGGAAGCACAGTTCTTTGGTTCTGAGCAAGCTGACTGTTCTGGCTCTATAGGAAACACAGTAGAGTAGAAGAGTGCTGCTTTCTCAAAAGCAGAGTGTGTTTCTTGTAAGGCGAGCCAGAGTTTAATTCCCTTTCATAAACGGAGTTGAATCACATGCAATTTCTGGTCCTAGCAGCAAGAGTTGTTTTCTGGTAAGGAGATTCACTATTGTGCTCAATTGGCCATACACATTGCAAATAGCACTCCCGTCTGTTCCCAGCAAATGCAGTGTATTGGACACAAGAGAAACTACTGTTCTTGTCAGTTTCCTAAGCAGAGTTGAATTAGATATGGAACTTGTGTGTAGGAAGCACAGTTCTTTAGTTCTGAGCAAGCTGACTGTTCTGGCTATATAGGAAACACATTAGAGTAGAAGAGTGCTGCTTTTTCAAAAGCAGAGTGTGTTTCTTGTAAGGCGAGCTAGAGTTGATTTCCCTTTCATAAACGGAGTTGAATCACATGCAGTTTCTGGTCCTAGCAGCAAAAGTTGTTTTCTGGTAAGGAGATTCACTATTGTGCTCAATTGGGTTTACACAGTGCAAATAGCACTCGCGTCTTATCCCAGCAAATGCAGTGTATTGGACGCAAGAGAAACTACTGTTCTTGTCAGTTTCCTAAGGAGAGTTGAATTAGATATGGCCCTTGTGTGTTGGAAGCACAGTTCTTTAGTTCTGAGCAAGCTGACTGTTCTGGCTATATAGGAAACACAGTAGAGTAGAAGAGTGCTGCTTTCTCAAAAGCAGAGTGTGTTTCTTGTAAGGCAAGCTAGAGTTGAATTCCCTTTCATAAACGGAGTTGAATCACATGCAGTTTCTGGTCCTAGCACCAAGAGTTGTTTTCTGGTAAGGAGAGTCACTATTGTGCTCATTTGGCCATACACATTGCAAATAGCACTCGCGTCTGTTCCCAGCAAATGCAGTGTATTGGACACAAGAGAAACTACTGTTCTTGTCAGTTTCCTAAGCAGAGTTGAATTAGATATGGCCCTTGTGTGTAGGAAGCACAGTTCCTTAGTTCTGAGCAAGCTGACAGTTCTGGATATATAGGAAACACAGTAGAGTAGAAGAGTGCTGCTTTCTCAAAAGCAGAGTGTGATTCTTGTAAGGCGAGCCAGAGTTTAATTCCCTTTCATAAACGGAGTTGAATCACATGCAATTTCTGGTCCTAGCAGCAAGAGTTGTTTTCTGGTAAGGAGATTCACTATTGTGCTCAATTGGCCATACACATTGCAAATAGCACTCGCGTCTGTTCCCAGCAAATGCAGTGTATTGGACGCAAGAGAAACTACTGTTCTTGTCAGTTTCCTAAGCAGAGTTGAATTAGATATGGCCCTTGTGTGTAGGAAGCACAGTTCTTTAGTTCTGAGCAAGCTGACAGTTCTGGCTGTATAGGAAACACAGTAGAGTAGAAGAGTGCTGCTTTCTCTAAAGCAGAGTGTGTTTCTTGTAAGGCGAGCTAGAGTTGAATTCCCTTTCATAAACGGAGTTGAATCACATGCAGTTTCTGGTCCTAGCAGCAAAAGTTGTTTTCTGGTAAGGAGATTCACTATTGTGCTCAATTGGCCATACACAGTGCAAATAGCACTCGCGTCTTATCCCAGCAAATGCAGTGTATTGGACGCAAGAGAAACTACTGTTCTTGTCAGTTTCCTAAGCAGAGTTGAATTAGATATGGCCCTTGTGTGTAGGAAGCACAGTTCTTTAGTTCTGAGCAAGCTGACTGTTCTGGCTATATAGGAAACACAGTAGAGTAGAAGAGTGCTGCTTTCTCAAAAGCAGAGTGTGTTTCTTGTAAGGCAAGCTAGAGTTGAATTCCCTTTCATAAACGGAGTTGAATCACATGCAGTTTCTGGTCCTAGCACCAAGAGTTGTTTTCTGGTAAGGAGAGTCACTATTGTGCTCATTTGGCCATACACAGTGCAAATAGAACTCGCGTCTGTACCCAGCAAGCGCATTGTATTGGACGCAAGAGAAACTACTGTTCTTGTCAGTTTCCTAAGCAGAGTTGAACTAGTTATGGCCATTGTGTGTAGGAAGCACAGTTCTTTGGTTCTGAGCAAGCTGACTGTTCTGGCTCTATAGGAAACACAGTAGAGTAGAAGAGTGTTGCTTTCTCAAAAGCAGAGTGTGATTCTTGTAAGGCGAGCCAGAGTTTAATTCCCTTTCATAAACGGAGTTGAATCACATGCAATTTCTGGTCCTAGCAGCAAGAGTTGTTTTCTGGTAAGGAGATTCACTATTGTGCTCAATTGGCCATACACATTGCAAATAGCACTCGCGTCTGTTCCCAGCAAATGCAGTGTATTGGACGCAAGAGAAACTACTGTTCTTGTCAGTTTCCTAAGCAGAGTTGAATTAGATATGGCCCTTGTGTGTCGGAAGCACAGTTCTTTAGTTCTGAGCAAGCTGACTGTTCTGGCTATATAGGAAACAGTAGAGTAGAAGAGTGCTGCTTTCTCAAAAGCAGAGTGTGTTTCTTGTAAGGCAAGCGAGAGTTGAATTCCCTTTCATAAACGGAGTTGAATCACATGCAGTTTCTCGTCCTAGCACCAAGAGTTGTTTTCTGGTAAGGAGAGTCACTATTGTGCTCATTTGGCCATGCACATTGCAAATAGCACTCGCGTCTGTTCCCAGCAAATGCAGTGTATTGGACACAAGAGAAACTACTGTTCTTGTCAGTTTCCTAAGCAGAGTTGAATTAGATATGGCCCTTGTGTGTAGGAAGCACAGTTCTTTAGTTCTGAGCAAGCTGACAGTTCTGGCTATATAGGAAACACAGTAGAGTAGAAGAGTGCTGCTTTCTCAAAAGCACAGTGTGTTTCTTGTAAGGCGAGCTAGAGTTGATGTCCCTTTCATAAACGGAGTTGAATCACATGCAGTTTCTGGTCCTAGCAGCAAAAGTTGTTTTCTGGTAAGGAGATTCACTATTGTGCTCAATTGGCCTTACACAGTGCAAATAGCACTCGCGTCTTATCCCAGCAAATGCAGTGTATTGGACGCAAGAGAAACTACTGTTCTTGTCAGTTTCCTAAGCAGAGTTGAATTAGATATGGCCCTTGTGTGTTGGAAGCACAGTTCTTTAGTTCTGAGCAAGCTGACTGTTCTGGCTATATAGGAAACACAGTAGAGTAGAAGAGTGCTGCTTTCTCAAAAGCAGAGTGTGTTTCTTGTAAGGCAAGCTAGAGTTGAATTCCCTTTCATAAACGGAGTTGAATCACATGCAATTTCTGGTCCTAGCAGCAAGAGTTGTTTTCTGGTAAGGAGATTCACTATTGTGCTCAATTGGCCATACACATTGCAAATACCACTCGCGTCTGTTCCCAGCAAATGCAGTGTATTGGACACAATAGAAACTACTGTTCTTGTCAGTTTCCTAAGCAGAGTTGAATTAGATATGGCCCTTGTGTGTAGGAAGCACAGTTCTTTAGTTCTGAGCAAGCTGACAGTTCTGGCTATATAGGAAACACAGTAGAGTAGAAGAGTGCTGCTTTCTCAAAAGCAGAGTGTGTTTCTTGTAAGGCGAGCTAGAGTTGGTTTCCCTTTCATAAACGGAGTTGAATCACATGCAGTTTCTGGTCCTAGCAGCAAAAGTTGTTTTCTGGTAAGGAGATTCACTATTGTGCTCAATTGGCCTTACACAGTGCAAATAGCACTCGCGTCTTATCCCAGCAAATGCAGTGTATTGGACGCAAGAGAAACTACTGTTCTTGTCAGTTTCCTAAGCAGAGTTGAATTAGATATGGCCCTTGTGTGTAGGAAGCACAGTTCTTTAGTTCTGAGCAAGCTGACAGTTCTGGCTGTATAGGAAACACAGTAGAGTAGAAGAGTGCTGCTTTCTCTAAATCAGAGTGTGTTTCTTGTAAGGCGAGCTAGAATTGAATTCCCTTTCATAAACGGAGTTGAATCACATGCAGTTTCTGGTCCTAGCAGCAAAAGTTGTTTTCTGGTAAGGAGATTCACTATTGTGCTCAATTGGCCATACACATTGCAAATAGCACTCGCGTCTGTTCCCAGCAAATGCAGTGTATTGGACGCAAGAGAAACTACTGTTCTTGTCAGTTTCCTAAGCAGAGTTGAATTAGATATGGCCCTTGTGTGTTGGAAGCACAGTTCTTTAGTTCTGAGCAAGCTGACTGTTCTGGCTATATAGGAAACACAGTAGAGTAGAAGAGTGCTGCTTTCTCAAAAGCAGAGTGTGTTTCTTGTAAGGCAAGTTAGAGTTGAATTCCCTTTCATAAACGGAGTTGAATCACATGCAGTTTCTGGTCCTAGCTCCAAGAGTTGTTTTCTGGTAAGAAGAGTCACTATTGTGCTCATTTGGCCATACACAGTGCAAATAGCACTCGCGTCTGTACCCAGCAAGTACATTGTATTGGACGCAAGAGAAACTACTGTTCTTGTCAGTTTCCTAAGCAGAGTTGAACTAGTTATGGCCATTGTGTGTAGGAAGCACAGTTCTTTGGTTCTGAGCAAGCTGACAGTTCGGGCACTATAGCAAACACAATAGAGTAGAAGAGTGCTGCTTTCTCAAAACAGAGTGTGTTTCTTGTAAGGCGAGCCAGAGTTTAATTCCCTTTCATAAACGGAGTTGAATCACATGCAATTTCTGGTCCTAGCAGCAAGAGTTGTTTTCTGGTAAGGAGATTCACTATTGTGCTCAATTGGCCATACACATTGCAAATAGCACTCCCGTCTGTTCCCAGCAAATGCAGTGTATTGGACACAAGAGAAACTACTGTTCTTGTCAGTTTCCTAAGCAGAGTTGAATTAGATATGGAACTTGTGTGTAGGAAGCACAGTTCTTTAGTTCTGAGCAAGCTGACTGTTCTGGCTATATAGGAAACACATTAGAGTAGAAGAGTGCTGCTTTTTCAAAAGCAGAGTGTGTTTCTTGTAAGGCGAGCTAGAGTTGATTTCCCTTTCATAAACGGAGTTGAATCACATGCAGTTTCTGGTCCTAGCAGCAAAAGTTGTTTTCTGGTAAGGAGATTCACTATTGTGCTCAATTGGCCATACACAGTGCAAATAGCACTCGCGTCTTATCCCAGCAAATGCAGTGTATTGGACGCAAGAGAAACTACTGTTCTTGTCAGTTTCCTAAGCAGAGTTGAATTAGATATGGCCCTTGTGTGTAGGAAGCACAGTTCTTTAGTTCTGAGCAAGCTGACTGTTCTGGCTATATAGGAAACACAGTAGAGTAGAAGAGTGCTGCTTTCTCAAAAGCAGAGTGTGTTTCTTGTAAGGCAAGCTAGAGTTGAATTCCCTTTCATAAACGGAGTTGAATCACATGCAGTTTCTGGTCCTAGCACCAAGAGTTGTTTTCTGGTAAGGAGAGTCACTATTGTGCTCATTTGGCCATACACAGTGCAAAAATAGCACTCGCGTCTGTACCCAGCAAGTGCATTGTATTGGACGCAAGAGAAACTACTGTTCTTGTCAGTTTCCTAAGCAGAGTTGAACTAGTTATGGCCATTGTGTGTAGGAAGCACAGTTCTTTGGTTCTGAGCAAGCTGACTGTTCTGGCTCTATAGGAAACACAGTAGAGTAGAAGAGTGCTGCTTTCTCAAAAGCAGAGTGTGTTTCTTGTAAGGCGAGCCAGAGTTTAATTCCCTTTCATAAACGGAGTTGAATCACATGCAATTTCTGGTCCTAGCAGCAAGAGTTGTTTTCTGGTAAGGAGATTCACTATTGTGCTCAATTGGCCATACACATTGCAAATAGCACTCCCGTCTGTTCCCAGCAAATGCAGTGTATTGGACACAAGAGAAACTACTGTTCTTGTCAGTTTCCTAAGCAGAGTTGAATTAGATATGGAACTTGTGTGTAGGAAGCACAGTTCTTTAGTTCTGAGCAAGCTGACTGTTCTGGCTATATAGGAAACACATTAGAGTAGAAGAGTGCTGCTTTTTCAAAAGCAGAGTGTGTTTCTTGTAAGGCGAGCTAGAGTTGATTTCCCTTTCATAAACGGAGTTGAATCACATGCAGTTTCTGGTCCTAGCAGCAAAAGTTGTTTTCTGGTAAGGAGATTCACTATTGTGCTCAATTGGGTTTACACAGTGCAAATAGCACTCGCGTCTTATCCCAGCAAATGCAGTGTATTGGACGCAAGAGAAACTACTGTTCTTGTCAGTTTCCTAAGGAGAGTTGAATTAGATATGGCCCTTGTGTGTTGGAAGCACAGTTCTTTAGTTCTGAGCAAGCTGACTGTTCTGGCTATATAGGAAACACAGTAGAGTAGAAGAGTGCTGCTTTCTCAAAAGCAGAGTGTGTTTCTTGTAAGGCAAGCTAGAGTTGAATTCCCTTTCATAAACGGAGTTGAATCACATGCAGTTTCTGGTCCTAGCACCAAGAGTTGTTTTCTGGTAAGGAGAGTCACTATTGTGCTCATTTGGCCATACACATTGCAAATAGCACTCGCGTCTGTTCCCAGCAAATGCAGTGTATTGGACACAAGAGAAACTACTGTTCTTGTCAGTTTCCTAAGCAGAGTTGAATTAGATATGGCCCTTGTGTGTAGGAAGCACAGTTCCTTAGTTCTGAGCAAGCTGACAGTTCTGGATATATAGGAAACACAGTAGAGTAGAAGAGTGCTGCTTTCTCAAAAGCAGAGTGTGATTCTTGTAAGGCGAGCCAGAGTTTAATTCCCTTTCATAAACGGAGTTGAATCACATGCAATTTCTGGTCCTAGCAGCAAGAGTTGTTTTCTGGTAAGGAGATTCACTATTGTGCTCAATTGGCCATACACATTGCAAATAGCACTCGCGTCTGTTCCCAGCAAATGCAGTGTATTGGACGCAAGAGAAACTACTGTTCTTGTCAGTTTCCTAAGCAGAGTTGAATTAGATATGGCCCTTGTGTGTAGGAAGCACAGTTCTTTAGTTCTGAGCAAGCTGACAGTTCTGGCTGTATAGGAAACACAGTAGAGTAGAAGAGTGCTGCTTTCTCTAAAGCAGAGTGTGTTTCTTGTAAGGCGAGCTAGAGTTGAATTCCCTTTCATAAACGGAGTTGAATCACATGCAGTTTCTGGTCCTAGCAGCAAAAGTTGTTTTCTGGTAAGGAGATTCACTATTGTGCTCAATTGGCCATACACAGTGCAAATAGCACTCGCGTCTTATCCCAGCAAATGCAGTGTATTGGACGCAAGAGAAACTACTGTTCTTGTCAGTTTCCTAAGCAGAGTTGAATTAGATATGGCCCTTGTGTGTAGGAAGCACAGTTCTTTAGTTCTGAGCAAGCTGACTGTTCTGGCTATATAGGAAACACAGTAGAGTAGAAGAGTGCTGCTTTCTCAAAAGCAGAGTGTGTTTCTTGTAAGGCAAGCTAGAGTTGAATTCCCTTTCATAAACGGAGTTGAATCACATGCAGTTTCTGGTCCTAGCACCAAGAGTTGTTTTCTGGTAAGGAGAGTCACTATTGTGCTCATTTGGCCATACACAGTGCAAATAGAACTCGCGTCTGTACCCAGCAAGCGCATTGTATTGGACGCAAGAGAAACTACTGTTCTTGTCAGTTTCCTAAGCAGAGTTGAACTAGTTATGGCCATTGTGTGTAGGAAGCACAGTTCTTTGGTTCTGAGCAAGCTGACTGTTCTGGCTCTATAGGAAACACAGTAGAGTAGAAGAGTGTTGCTTTCTCAAAAGCAGAGTGTGATTCTTGTAAGGCGAGCCAGAGTTTAATTCCCTTTCATAAACGGAGTTGAATCACATGCAATTTCTGGTCCTAGCAGCAAGAGTTGTTTTCTGGTAAGGAGATTCACTATTGTGCTCAATTGGCCATACACATTGCAAATAGCACTCGCGTCTGTTCCCAGCAAATGCAGTGTATTGGACGCAAGAGAAACTACTGTTCTTGTCAGTTTCCTAAGCAGAGTTGAATTAGATATGGCCCTTGTGTGTCGGAAGCACAGTTCTTTAGTTCTGAGCAAGCTGACTGTTCTGGCTATATAGGAAACAGTAGAGTAGAAGAGTGCTGCTTTCTCAAAAGCAGAGTGTGTTTCTTGTAAGGCAAGCGAGAGTTGAATTCCCTTTCATAAACGGAGTTGAATCACATGCAGTTTCTCGTCCTAGCACCAAGAGTTGTTTTCTGGTAAGGAGAGTCACTATTGTGCTCATTTGGCCATGCACATTGCAAATACCACTCGCGTCTGTTCCCAGCAAATGCAGTGTATTGGACACAAGAGAAACTACTGTTCTTGTCAGTTTCCTAAGCAGAGTTGAATTAGATATGGCCCTTGTGTGTAGGAAGCACAGTTCTTTAGTTCTGAGCAAGCTGACAGTTCTGGCTATATAGGAAACACAGTAGAGTAGAAGAGTGCTGCTTTCTCAAAAGCAGAGTGTGTTTCTTGTAAGGCGAGCTAGAGTTGGTTTCCCTTTCATAAACGGAGTTGAATCACATGCAGTTTCTGGTCCTAGCAGCAAAAGTTGTTTTCTGGTAAGGAGATTCACTATTGTGCTCAATTGGCCTTACACAGTGCAAATAGCACTCGCGTCTTATCCCAGCAAATGCAGTGTATTGGACGCAAGAGAAACTACTGTTCTTGTCAGTTTCCTAAGCAGAGTTGAATTAGATATGGCCCTTGTGTGTAGGAAGCACAGTTCTTTAGTTCTGAGCAAGCTGACAGTTCTGGCTGTATAGGAAACACAGTAGAGTAGAAGAGTGCTGCTTTCTCTAAATCAGAGTGTGTTTCTTGTAAGGCGAGCTAGAATTGAATTCCCTTTCATAAACGGAGTTGAATCACATGCAGTTTCTGGTCCTAGCAGCAAAAGTTGTTTTCTGGTAAGGAGATTCACTATTGTGCTCAATTGGCCATACACAGTGCAAATAGCACTCGCGTCTTATCCCAGCAAATGCAGTGTATTGGACGCAAGAGAAACTACTGTTCTTGTCAGTTTCCTAAGCAGAGTTGAATTAGATATGGCCCTTGTGTGTAGGAAGCACAGTTCTTTAGTTCTGAGCAAGCTGACTGTTCTGGCTATATAGGAAACACAGTAGAGTAGAAGAGTGCTGCTTTCTCAAAAGCAGAGTGTGTTTCTTGTAAGGCAAGCTAGAGTTGAATTCCCTTTCATAAACGGAGTTGAATCACATGCAGTTTCTGGTCCTAGCACCAAGAGTTGTTTTCTGGTAAGAAGAGTCACTATTGTGCTCATTTGGCCATACACAGTGCAAATAGCACTCGCGTCTGTACCCAGCAAGTGCATTGTATTGGACGCAAGTGAAACTACTGTTCTTGTCAGTTTCCTAAGCAGAGTTGAACTAGTTATGGCCATTGTGTGTAGGAAGCACAGTTCTTTGGTTCTGAGCAAGCTGACTGTTCGGGCTCTATAGCAAACACAGTAGAGTAGAAGAGTGCTGCTTTCTCAAAAGCAGAGTGTGTTTCTTGTAAGGCGAGCCAGAGTTTAATTCCCTTTCATAAACGGAGTTGAATCACATGCAATTTCTGGTCCTAGCAGCAAGAGTTGTTTTCTGGTAAGGAGATTCACTATTGTGCTCAATTGGCCATACACATTGCAAATAGCACTCGCGTCTGTTCCCAGCAAATGCAGTGTATTGGACGCAAGAGAAACTACTGTTCTTGTCAGTTTCCTAAGCAGAGTTGAATTAGATATGGCCCTTGTGTGTTGGAAGCACAGTTCTTTAGTTCTGAGCAAGCTGACTGTTCTGGCTATATAGGAAACACAGTAGAGTAGAAGAGTGCTGCTTTCTCAAAAGCAGAGTGTGTTTCTTGTAAGGCGAGCTAGAGTTGATTTCCCTTTCATAAACGGAGTTGAATCACATGCAGTTTCTGGTCCTAGCAGCAAAAGTTGTTTTCTGGTAAGGAGATTCACTATTGTGCTCAATTGGCCATACACATTGCAAATAGCACTCGCGTCTGTTCCCAGCAAATGCAGTGTATTGGACGCAAGAGAAACTACTGTTCTTGTCAGTTTCCTAAGCAGAGTTGAATTAGATATGGCCCTTGTGTGTTGGAAGCACAGTTCTTTAGTTCTGAGCAAGCTGACTGTTCTGGCTATATAGGAAACACAGTAGAGTAGAAGAGTGCTGCTTTCTCAAAAGCAGAGTGTGTTTCTTGTAAGGCAAGTTAGAGTTGAATTCCCTTTCATAAACGGAGTTGAATCACATGCAGTTTCTGGTCCTAGCTCCAAGAGTTGTTTTCTGGTAAGAAGAGTCACTATTGTGCTCATTTGGCCATACACAGTGCAAATAGCACTCGCGTCTGTACCCAGCAAGTACATTGTATTGGACGCAAGAGAAACTACTGTTCTTGTCAGTTTCCTAAGCAGAGTTGAACTAGTTATGGCCATTGTGTGTAGGAAGCACAGTTCTTTGGTTCTGAGCAAGCTGACAGTTCGGGCACTATAGCAAACACAATAGAGTAGAAGAGTGCTGCTTTCTCAAAACAGAGTGTGTTTCTTGTAAGGCGAGCCAGAGTTTAATTCCCTTTCATAAACGGAGTTGAATCACATGCAATTTCTGGTCCTAGCAGCAAGAGTTGTTTTCTGGTAAGGAGATTCACTATTGTGCTCAATTGGCCATACACATTGCAAATACCACTCGCGTCTGTTCCCAGCAAATGCAGTGTATTGGACACAATAGAAACTACTCTTCTTGTCAGTTTCCTAAGCAGAGTTGAATTAGATATGGCCCTTGTGTGTAGGAAGCACAGTTCTTTAGTTCTGAGCAAGCTGACTGTTCTGGCTATATAGGAATCACAGTAGAGTAGAAGAGTGCTGCTTTTTCAAAAGCAGAGTGTGTTTCTTGTAAGGCGAGCTAGAGTTGATTTCCCTTTCATAAACGGAGTTGAATCACATGCAGTTTCTGGTCCTAGCAGCAAAAGTTGTTTTCTGGTAAGGAGATTCACTATTGTGCTCATTTGGCCATACACATTGCAAATAGCACTCGCGTCTTATCCCAGCAAATGCAGTGTATTGGACGCAAGAGAAACTACTGTTCTTGTCAGTTTCCTAAGCAGAGTTGAATTAGATATGGCCCTTGTGTGTCGGAAGCACAGTTCTTTAGTTCTGAACAAGCTGACTGTTCTGGCTATATAGGAAACACAGTAGAGTAGAAGAGTGCTGCTTTCTCAAAAGCAGAGTGTGTTTCTTGTAAGGCAAGCGAGAGTTGAATTCCCTTTCATAAACTGAGTTGAATCACATGCAGTTTCTGGTCCTAGCACCAAGAGTTGTTTTCTGGTAAGGAGAGTCACTATTGTGCTCATTTGGCCATACACATTGCAAATAGCACTCGCGTCTGTTCCCAGCAAATGCAGTGTATTGGACACAAGAGAAACTACTGTTCTTGTCAGTTTCCTAAGCAGAGTTGAATTAGATATGGCCCTTGTGTGTAGGAAGCACAGTTCTTTAGTTCTGAGCAAGCTGACAGTTCTGGTATATAGGAAACACAGTAGAGTAGAAGAGTGCTGCTTTCTCAAAAGCACAGTGTGTTTCTTGTAAGGCGAGCTAGAGTTGATGTCCCTTTCATAAACGGAGTTGAATCACATGCAGTTTCTGGTCCTAGCAGCAAAAGTTGTTTTCTGGTAAGGAGATTCACTATTGTGCTCAATTGGCCTTACACAGTGCAAATAGCACTCGCGTCTTATCCCAGCAAATGCAGTGTATTGGACGCAAGAGAAACTACTGTTCTTGTCAGTTTCCTAAGCAGAGTTGAATTAGATATGGCCCTTGTGTGTTGGAAGCACAGTTCTTTAGTTCTGAGCAAGCTGACTGTTCTGGCTATATAGGAAACACAGTAGAGTAGAAGAGTGCTGCTTTCTCAAAACAGAGTGTGTTTCTTGTAAGGCGAGCCAGAGTTTAATTCCCTTTCATAAACGGAGTTGAATCACATGCAATTTCTGGTCCTAGCAGCAAGAGTTGTTTTCTGGTAAGGAGATTCACTATTGTGCTCAATTGGCCATACACATTGCAAATACCACTCGCGTCTGTTCCCAGCAAATGCAGTGTATTGGACACAATAGAAACTACTGTTCTTGTCAGTTTCCTAAGCAGAGTTGAATTAGATATGGCCCTTGTGTGTAGGAAGCACAGTTCTTTAGTTCTGAGCAAGCTGACAGTTCTGGCTATATAGGAAACACAGTAGAGTAGAAGAGTGGTGCTTTCTCAAAAGCAGAGTGTGTTTCTTGTAAGGCGAGCTAGAGTTGGTTTCCCTTTCATAAACGGAGTTGAATCACATGCAGTTTCTGGTCCTAGCAGCAAAAGTTGTTTTCTGGTAAGGAGATTCACTATTGTGCTCAATTGGCCTTACACAGTGCAAATAGCACTCGCGTCTTATCCCAGCAAATGCAGTGTATTGGACGCAAGAGAAACTACTGTTCTTGTCAGTTTCCTAAGCAGAGTTGAATTAGATATGGCCCTTGTGTGTAGGAAGCACAGTTCTTTAGTTCTGAGCAAGCTGACTGTTCTGGCTGTATAGGAAACACAGTAGAGTAGAAGAGTGCTGCTTTCTCTAAATCAGAGTGTGTTTCTTGTAAGGCGAGCTAGAATTGAATTCCCTTTCATAAACGGAGTTGAATCACATGCAGTTTCTGGTCCTAGCAGCAAAAGTTGTTTTCTGGTAAGGAGATTCACTATTGTGCTCAATTGGCCATACACAGTGCAAATAGCACTCGCGTCTGTATCCCAGCAAATGCAGTGTATTGGACGCAAGAGAAACTACTGTTCTTGTCAGTTTCCTAAGCAGAGTTGAATTAGATATGGCCCTTGTGTGTAGGAAGCACAGTTCTTTAGTTCTGAGCAAGCTGACTGTTCTGGCTATATAGGAAACACAGTAGAGTAGAAGAGTGCTGCTTTCTCAAAAGCAGAGTGTGTTTCTTGTAAGGCAAGCTAGAGTTGAATTCCCTTTCATAAACGGAGTTGAATCACATGCAGTTTCTGGTCCTAGCACCAAGAGTTGTTTTCTGGTAAGGAGAGTCACTATTGTGCTCATTTGGCCATACACAGTGCAAATAGCACTCGCGTCTGTACCCAGCAAGTGCATTGTATTGGACGCAAGAGAAACTACTGTTCTTGTCAGTTTCCTAAGCAGAGTTGAACTAGTTATGGCCATTGTGTGTAGGAAGCACAGTTCTTTGGTTCTGAGCAAGCTGACTGTTCTGGCTATATAGGAAACACAGTAGAGTAGAAGAGTGCTGCTTTCTCAAAAGCAGAGTGTGTTTCTTGTAAGGCGAGCTAGAGTTGATTTCCCTTTCATAAACGGAGTTGAATCACATGCAGTTTCTGGTCCTAGCAGCAAAAGTTGTTTTCTGGTAAGGAGATTCACTATTGTGCTCAATTGGCCATACACATTGCAAATAGCACTCGCGTCTTATCCCAGCAAATGCAGTGTATTGGACGCAAGAGAAACTACTGTTCTTGTCAGTTTCCTAAGCAGAGTTGAATTAGATATGGCCCTTGTGTGTTGGAAGCACAGTTCTTTAGTTCTGAGCAAGCTGACTGTTCTGGCTATATAGGAAACACAGTAGAGTAGAAGAGTGCTGCTTTCTCAAAAGCAGAGTGTGTTTCTTGTAAGGCAAGCTAGAGTTGAATTCCCTTTCATAAACGGAGTTGAATCACATGCAGTTTCTGGTCCTAGCACCAAGAGTTGTTTTCTGGTAAGGAGAGTCACTATTGTGCTCATTTGGCCATACACAGTGCAAATAGCACTCGCGTCTGTTCCCAGCAAATGCAGTGTATTGGACGCAAGAGAAACTACTGTTCTTGTCAGTTTCCTAAGCAGAGTTGAATTAGATATGGCCCTTGTGTGTAGGAAGCACAGTTCTTTAGTTCTGAGCAAGCTGACTGTTCTGGCTATATAGGAAACACAGTAGAGTAGAAGAGTGCTGCTTTCTCAAAAGCAGAGTGTGTTTCTTGTAAGGCGAGCCAGAGTTTAATTCCCTTTCATAAACGGAGTTGAATCACATGCAATTTCTGGTCCTAGCAGCAAGAGTTGTTTTCTGGTAAGGAGATTCACTATTGTGCTCAATTGGCCATACACATTGCAAATAGCACTCGCGTCTGTTCCCAGCAAATGCAGTGTATTGGACGCAAGAGAAACTACTGTTCTTGTCAGTTTCCTAAGCAGAGTTGAATTAGATATGGCCCTTGTGTGTAGGAAGCACAGTTCTTTAGTTCTGAGCAAGCTGACTGTTCTGGCTATATAGGAAACACAGTAGAGTAGAAGAGTGCTGCTTTCTCAAAAGCAGAGTGTGTTTCTTGTAAGGCGAGCTAGAGTTGAATTCCCTTTCATAAACGGAGTTGAATCACATGCAGTTTCTGGTCCTAGCAGCAAAAGTTGTTTTCTGGTAAGGAGATTCACTATTGTGCTCAATTGGCCATACACATTGCAAATAGCACTCGCGTCTTATCCCAGCAAATGCAGTGTATTGGACGCAAGAGAAACTACTGTTCTTGTCAGTTTCCTAAGCAGAGTTGAATTAGATATGGCCCTTGTGTGTCGGAAGCACAGTTCTTTAGTTCTGAGCAAGCTGACTGTTCTGGCTATATAGGAAACACAGTAGAGTAGAAGAGTGCTGCTTTCTCAAAAGCAGAGTGTGTTTCTTGTAAGGCAAGCGAGAGTTGAATTCCCTTTCATAAACGGAGTTGAATCACATGCAGTTTCTGGTCCTAGCACCAAGAGTTGTTTTCTGGTAAGGAGAGTCACTATTGTGCTCATTTGGCCATACACATTGCAAATAGCACTCGCGTCTGTTCCCAGCAAATGCAGTTTATTGGACACAAGAGAAACTACTGTTCTTGTCAGTTTCCTAAGCAGAGTTGAACTAGTTATGGCCATTGTGTGTAGGAAGCACAGTTCTTTGGTTCTGAGCAAGCTGACTGTTCTGGCTCTATAGGAAACACAGTAGAGTAGAAGAGTGCTGCTTTCTCAAAAGCAGAGTGTGATTCTTGTAAGGCGAGCCACAGTTTAATTCCCTTTCATAAACGGAGTTGAATCACATGCAATTTCTGGTCCTAGCAGCAAGAGTTGTTTTCTGGTAAGGAGATTCACTATTGTGCTCAATTGGCCATACACATTGCAAATAGCACTCGCGTCTGTTCCCAGCAAATGCAGTGTATTGGACGCAAGAGAAACTACTGTTCTTGTCAGTTTCCTAAGCAGAGTTGAATTAGATATGGCCCTTGTGTGTAGGAAGCACAGTTCTTTAGTTCTGAGCAAGCTGACAGTTCTGGCTGTATAGGAAACACAGTAGAGTAGAAGACTACTGCTTTCTCTAAAGCAGAGTGTGTTTCTTGTAAGGCGAGCTAGAGATGAATTCCCTTTCATAAACGGAGTTGAATCACATGCAGTTTCTGGTCCTAGCAGCAAAAGTTGTTTTCTGGTAAGGAGATTCACTATTGTGCTCAATTGGCCATACACAGTGCAAATAGCACTCGCGTCTTATCCCAGCAAATGCAGTGTATTGGACGCAAGAGAAACTACTGTTCTTGTCAGTTTCCTAAGCAGAGTTGAATTAGATATGGCCCTTGTGTGTAGGAAGCACAGTTCTTTAGTTCTGAGCAAGCTGACTGTTCTGGCTATATAGGAAACACAGTAGAGTAGAAGAGTGCTGCTTTCTCAAAAGCAGAGTGTGTTTCTTGTAAGGCAAGCTAGAGTTGAATTCCCTTTCATAAACGGAGTTGAATCACATGCAGTTTCTGGTCCTAGCACCAAGAGTTGTTTTCTGTTAAGGAGAGTCACTATTGTGCTCATTTGGCCATACACAGTGCAAATAGCACTCGCGTCTGTACCCAGCAAGTGCATTGTATTGGACGCAAGAGAAACTACTGTTCTTGTCAGTTTCCTAAGCAGAGTTGAACTAGTTATGGCCATTGTGTGTAGGAAGCACAGTTCTTTGGTTCTGAGCAAGCTGACTGTTCTGATTCTATAGCAAACACAGTAGAGTAGAAGAGTGCTGCTTTCTCAAAAGCAGAGTGTGTTTCTTGTAAGGCGAGCCAGAGTTTAATTCCCTTTCATAAACGGAGTTGAATCACATGCAATTTCTGGTCCTAGCAGCAAGAGTTGTTTTCTGGTAAGGAGATTCACTATTGTGCGCAATTGGCCATACACATTGCAAATAGCACTCGCGTCTTTTCCCAGCAAATGCAGTGTATTGGACACAAGAGAAACTACTGTTCTTGTCAGTTTCCTAAGCAGAGTTGAATTAGATATGGCCCTTGTGTGTAGGAAGCACAGTTCTTTAGTTCTGAGCAAGCTGACTGTTCTGGCTATATAGGAATCACAGTAGAGTAGAAGAGTGCTGCTTTTTCAAAAGCAGAGTGTGTTTTATGTAAGGCGAGCTAGAGTTGATTTCCCTTTCATAAACGGAGTTGAATCACATGCAGTTTCTCGTCCTAGCAGCAAAAGTTGTTTTCTGGTAAGGAGATTCACTATTGTGCTCAATTGGCCATACACATTGCAAATATCACTCGCGTCTTATCCCAGCAAATGCAGTGTATTGGACGCAAGAGAAACTACTGTTCTTGTCAGTTTCCTAAGCAGAGTTGAAATAGATATGGCCCTTGTGTGTTGGAAGCACAGTTCTTTAGTTCTGAGCAAGCTGACTGTTCTGGCTATATAGGAATCACAGTAGAGTAGAAGAGTGCTGCTTTCTCAAAAGCAGAGTGTGTTTCTTGTAAGGCAAGCTAGAGTTGAATTCCCTTTCATAAACGGAGTTGAATCACATGCAGTTTCTGGTCCTAGCACCAACAGTTGTTTTCTGGTAAGAAGAGTCACTATTGTGCTCATTTGACCATACACAGTGCAAATAGCACTCGCGTCTGTACCCAGCAAGTGTATTGTATTGGACGCAAGAGAAACTACTGTTCTTGTCAGTTTCCTAAGCAGAGTTGAACTAGTTATGGCCATTGTGTGTAGGAAGCACAGTTCTTTGGTTCTGAGCAAGCTGACTGTTCTGGCTCTATAGGAAACACAGTAGAGTAGAAGAGTGCTGCTTTCTCAAAAGCAGAGTGTGTTTCTTGTAAGGCGAGCCAGAGTTTAATTCCCTTTCATAAACGGAGTTGAATCACATGCAATTTCTGGTCCTAGCAGCAAGAGTTGTTTTCTGGTAAGGAGATTCATTATTGTGCTCAATTGGCCATACACATTGCAAATAGCACTCGCGTCTTTTCCCAGCAAATGCAGTGTATTGGACACAAGAGAAACTACTGTTCTTGTCAGTTTCCTAAGCAGAGTTGAATTAGATATGGCCCTTGTGTGTAGGAAGCACAGTTCTTTAGTTCTGAGCAAGCTGACTGTTCTGGCTATATAGGAATCACAGTAGAGTAGAAGAGTGCTGCTTTTTCAAAAGCAGAGTGTGTTTCTTGTAAGGCGAGCTAGAGTTGATTTCCCTTTCATAAACGGAGTTGAATCACATGCAGTTTCTGGTCCTAGCTCCAAGAGTTGTTTTCTGGTAAGAAGAGTCACTATTGTGCTCATTTGGCCATACACAGTGCAAATAGCACTCGCGTCTGTACCCAGCAAGTGCATTGTATTGGACGCAAGAGAAACTACTGTTCTTGTCAGTTTCCAAAGCAGAGTTGAACTAGTTATGGCCATTGTGTGTAGGAAGCACAGTTCTTTGGTTCTGAGCAAGCTGACAGTTCGGGCACTAGAGCAAACACAATAGAGTAGAAGAGTGCTGCTTTCTCAAAACAGAGTGTGTTTCTTGTAAGGCGAGCCAGAGTTTAATTCCCTTTCATAAACGGAGTTGAATCACATGCAATTTCTGGTCCTAGCAGCAAGAGTTGTTTTCTGGTAAGGAGATTCACTATTGTGCTCAATTGGCCATACACATTGCAAATACCACTCGCGTCTGTTCCCAGCAAATGCAGTGTATTGGACACAATAGAAACTACTGTTCTTGTCAGTTTCCTAAGCAGAGTTGAATTAGATATGGCCCTTGTGTGTAGGAAGCACAGTTCTTTAGTTCTGAGCAAGCTGACTGTTTTGGCTATATAGGAATCACAGTAGAGTAGAAGAGTGCTGCTTTTTCAAAAGCAGAGTGTGTTTCTTGTAAGGCGAGCTAGAGTTGATTTCCCTTTAATAAACGCAGTTGAATCACATGCAGTTTCTGGTCCTAGCAGCAAAAGTTGTTTTCTGGTAAGGAGATTCACTATTGTGCTCAATTGGCCATACACATTGCAAATAGCACTCGTGTCTTATCCCAGCAAATGCAGTGTATTGGACGCAAGAGAAACTACTGTTCTTGTCAGTTTCCTAAGCAGAGTTGAATTAGATATGGCCCTTGTGTGTCGGAAGCACAGTTCTTTAGTTCTGAACAAGCTGACTGTTCTGGCTATATAGGAAACACAGTAGAGTAGAAGAGTGCTGCTTTCTCAAAAGCAGAGTGTGTTTCTTGTAAGGCAAGCGAGAGTTGAATTCCCTTTCATAAACGGAGTTGAATCACATGCAGTTTCTGGTCCTAGCACCAAGAGTTGTTTTCTGGTAAGGAGAGTCACTATTGTGCTCATTTGGCCATACACATTGCAAATAGCACTCGCGTCTGTTCCCAGCAAATGCAGTGTATTGGACACAAGAGAAACTACTGTTCTTGTCAGTTTCCTAAGCAGAGTTGAATTAGATATGGCCCTTGTGTGTAGGAAGCACAGTTCTTTAGTTCTGAGCAAGCTGACAGTTCTGGATATATAGGAAACACAGTAGAGTAGAAGAGTGCTGCTTTCTCAAAAGCACAGTGTGTTTCTTGTAAGGCGAGCTAGAGTTGATGTCCCTTTCATAAACGGAGTTGAATCACATGCAGTTTCTGGTCCTAGCAGCAAAAGTTGTTTTCTGGTAAGGAGATTCACTATTGTGCTCAATTGGCCTTACACAGTGCAAATAGCACTCGCGTCTTATCCCAGCAAATGCAGTGTATTGGACGCAAGAGAAACTACTGTTCTTGTCAGTTTCCTAAGCAGAGTTGAATTAGATATGGCCCTTGTGTGTTGGAAGCACAGTTCTTTAGTTCTGAGCAAGCTGACTGTTCTGGCTATATAGGAAACAGTAGAGTAGAAGAGTGCTGCTTTCTCAAAAGCAGAGTGTGTTTCTTGTAAGGCAAGCTAGAGTTGAATTCCCTTTCATAAACGGAGTTGAATCACATGCAGTTTCTGGTCCTAGCTCCAAGAGTTGTTTTCTGGTAAGAAGAGTCACTATTGTGCTCATTTGGCCATACACAGTGCAAATAGCACTCGCGTCTGTACCCAGCAAGTGCATTGTATTGGACGCAAGAGAAACTACTGTTCTTGTCAGTTTCCTAAGCAGAGTTGAACTAGTTATGGCCATTGTGTGTAGGAAGCACAGTTCTTTGGTTCTGAGCAAGCTGACAGTTCGGGCACTATAGCAAACACAATAGAGTAGAAGAGTGCTGCTTTCTCAAAACAGAGTGTGTTTCTTGTAAGGCGAGCCAGAGTTTAATTCCCTTTCATAAACGGAGTTGAATCACATGCAGTTTCTGGTCCTAGCAGCAAGAGTTGTTTTCTGGTAAGGAGATTCACTATTGTGCTCAATTGGCCATACACATTGCAAATACCACTCGCGTCTGTTCCCAGCAAATGCAGTGTATTGGACACAATAGAAACTACTGTTCTTGTCAGTTTCCTAAGCAGAGTTGAATTAGATATGGCCCTTGTGTGTAGGAAGCACAGTTCTTTAGTTCTGAGCAAGCTGACAGTTCTGGCTATATAGGAAACACAGTAGAGTAGAAGAGTGCTGCTTTCTCAAAAGCAGAGTGTGTTTCTTGTAAGGCGAGCTAGAGTTGGTTTCCCTTTCTTAAACGGAGTTGAATCACATGCAGTTTCTGGTCCTAGCAGCAAAAGTTGTTTTCTGGTAAGGAGATTCACTATTGTGCTCAATTGGCCTTTCACAGTGCAAATAGCACTCGCGTCTTATCCCAGCAAATGCAGTGTATTGGACGCAAGAGAAACTACTGTTCTTGTCAGTTTCCTAAGCAGAGTTGAATTAGATATGGCCCTTGTGTGTAGGAAGCACAGTTCTTTAGTTCTGAGCAAGCTGACAGTTCTGGCTGTATAGGAAACACAGTAGAGTAGAAGAGTGCTGCTTTCTCTAAATCAGAGTGTGTTTCTTGTAAGGCGAGCTAGAATTGAATTCCCTTTCATAAACGGAGTTGAATCACATGCAGTTTCTGGTCCTAGCAGCAAAAGTTGTTTTCTGGTAAGGAGATTCACTATTGTGCTCAATTGGCCTTTCACAGTGCAAATAGCACTCGCGTCTTATCCCAGCAAATGCAGTGTATTGGACGCAAGAGAAACTACTGTTCTTGTCAGTTTCCTAAGCAGAGTTGAATTAGATATGGCCCTTGTGTGTAGGAAGCACAGTTCTTTAGTTCTGAGCAAGCTGACTGTTCTGGCTATATAGGAAACACAGTAGAGTAGAAGAGTGCTGCTTTCTCAAAAGCAGAGTGTGTTTCTTGTAAGGCAAGCTAGAGTTGAATTACCCTTTCATAAACGGAGTTGAATCACATGCAGTTTCTGGTCCTAGCACCAAGAGTTGTTTTCTGGTAAGGAGAGTCACTATTGTGCTCATTTGGCCATACACAGTGCAAATAGCACTCGCGTCTGTACCCAGCAAGTGCATTGTATTGGACGCAAGAGAAACTACTGTTCTTGTCAGTTTCCTAAGCAGAGTTGAACTAGTTATGGCCATTGTGTGTAGGAAGCACAGTTCTTTGGTTCTGAGCAAGCTGACTGTTCTGATTCTATAGCAAACACAGTAGAGTAGAAGAGTGCTGCTTTCTCAAAAGCAGAGTGTGTTTCTTGTAAGGCGAGCCAGAGTTTAATTCCCTTTCATAAACGGAGTTGAATCACATGCAGTTTCTGGTCCTAGCACCAAGAGTTGTTTTTCTGGTAAGGAGAGTCACTATTGTGCTCATTTGGCCATACACATTGCAAATAGCACTCGCGTCTGTTCCCAGCAAATGCAGTGTATTGGACACAAGAGAAACTACTGTTCTTGTCAGTTTCCTAAGCAGAGTTGAATTAGATATGGCCCTTGTGTGTAGGAAGCACAGTTCTTTAGTTCTGAACAAGCTGACTGTTTTGGCTATATAGGAATCACAGTAGAGTAGAAGAGTGCTGCTTTTTCAAAAGCAGAGTGTGTTTCTTGTAAGGCGAGCTAGAGTTGATTTCCCTTTAATAAACGCAGTTGAATCACATGCAGTTTCTGGTCCTAGCAGCAAAAGTTGTTTTCTGGTAAGGAGATTCACTATTGTGCTCAATTGGCCATACACATTGCAAATAGCACTCGTGTCTTATCCCAGCAAATGCAGTGTATTGGACGCAAGAGAAACTACTGTTCTTGTCAGTTTCCTAAGCAGAGTTGAATTAGATATGGCCCTTGTGTGTCGGAAGCACAGTTCTTTAGTTCTGAACAAGCTGACTGTTCTGGCTATATAGGAAACACAGTAGAGTAGAAGAGTGCTGCTTTCTCAAAAGTAGAGTGTGTTTCTTTGTAAGGCAAGCGAGAGTTGAATTCCCTTTCATAAACGGAGTTGAATCACATGCAGTTTCTGGTCCTAGCACCAAGAGTTGTTTTCTGGTAAGGAGAGTCACTATTGTGCTCATTTGGCCATACACATTGCAAATAGCACTCGCGTCTGTTCCCAGCAAATGCAGTGTATTGGACACAAGAGAAACTACTGTTCTTGTCAGTTTCCTAAGCAGAGTTGAATTAGATATGGCCCTTGTGTGTAGGAAGCACAGTTCTTTAGTTTCTGAGCAAGCTGACAGTTCTGGATATATAGGAAACACAGTAGAGTAGAAGAGTGCTGCTTTCTCAAAAGCACAGTGTGTTTCTTGTAAGGCGAGCTAGAGTTGATGTCCCTTTCATAAACGGAGTTGAATCACATGCAGTTTCTGGTCCTAGCAGCAAAAGTTGTTTTTCTGGTAAGGAGATTCACTATTGTGCTCAATTGGCCTTACACAGTGCAAATAGCACTCGCGTCTTATCCCAGCAAATGCAGTGTATTGGACGCAAGAGAAACTACTGTTCTTGTCAGTTTCCTAAGCAGAGTTGAATTAGATATGGCCCTTGTGTGTTGGAAGCACAGTTCTTTAGTTCTGAGCAAGCTGACTGTTCTGGCTATATAGGAAACAGTAGAGTAGAAGAGTGCTGCTTTCTCAAAAGCAGAGTGTGTTTCTTGTAAGGCAAGCTAGAGTTGAATTCCCTTTCATAAACGGAGTTGAATCACATGCAGTTTCTGGTCCTAGCTCCAAGAGTTGTTTTCTGGTAAGAAGAGTCACTATTGTGCTCATTTGGCCATACACAGTGCAAATAGCACTCCCGTCTGTACCCAGCAAGTGCATTGTATTGGACGCAAGAGAAACTACTGTTCTTGTCAGTTTCCTAAGCAGAGTTGAACTAGTTATGGCCATTGTGTGTAGGAAGCACAGTTCTTTGGTTCTGAGCAAGCTGACAGTTCGGGCACTATAGCAAACACAATAGAGTAGAAGAGTGCTGCTTTCTCAAAACAGAGTGTGTTTCTTGTAAGGCGAGCCAGAGTTTTAATTCCCTTTCATAAACGGAGTTGAATCACATGCAGTTTCTGGTCCTAGCAGCAAGAGTTGTTTTCCTGGGTAAGGAGATTCACTATTGTGCTCAATTGGCCATACACATTGCAAATACCACTCGCGTCTGTTCCCAGCAAATGCAGTGTATTGGACACAATAGAAACTACTGTTCTTGTCAGTTTCCTAAGCAGAGTTGAATTAGATATGGCCCTTGTGTGTAGGAAGCACAGTTCTTTAGTTCTGAGCAAGCTGACAGTTCTGGCTATATAGGAAACACAGTAGAGTAGAAGAGTGCTGCTTTCTCAAAAGCAGAGTGTGTTTCTTGTAAGGCGAGCTAGAGTTGGTTTCCCTTTCTTAAACGGAGTTGAATCACATGCAGTTTCTGGTCCTAGCAGCAAAAGTTGTTTTCTGGTAAGGAGATTCACTATTGTGCTCAATTGGCCTTTCACAGTGCAAATAGCACTCGCGTCTTATCCCAGCAAATGCAGTGTATTGGACGCAAGAGAAACTACTGTTCTTGTCAGTTTCCTAAGCAGAGTTGAATTAGATATGGCCCTTGTGTGTAGGAAGCACAGTTCTTTAGTTCTGAGCAAGCTGACAGTTCTGGCTGTATAGGAAACACAGTAGAGTAGAAGAGTGCTGCTTTCTCTAAATCAGAGTGTGTTTCTTGTAAGGCGAGCTAGAATTGAATTCCCTTTCATAAACGGAGTTGAATCACATGCAGTTTCTGGTCCTAGCAGCAAAAGTTGTTTTCTGGTAAGGAGATTCACTATTGTGCTCAATTGGCCATACACAGTGCAAATAGCACTCGCGTCTTATCCCAGCAAATGCAGTGTATTGGACGCAAGAGAAACTACTGTTCTTGTCAGTTTCCTAAGCAGAGTTGAATTAGATATGGCCCTTGTGTGTAGGAAGCACAGTTCTTTAGTTCTGAGCAAGCTGACTGTTCTGGCTATATAGGAAACACAGTAGAGTAGAAGAGTGCTGCTTTCTCAAAAGCAGAGTGTGTTTCTTGTAAGGCAAGCTAGAGTTGAATTCCCTTTCATAAACGGAGTTGAATCACATGCAGTTTCTGGTCCTAGCACCAAGAGTTGTTTTCTGGTAAGGAGAGTCACTATTGTGCTCATTTGGCCATACACAGTGCAAATAGCACTCGCGTCTGTACCCAGCAAGTGCATTGTATTGGACGCAAGAGAAACTACTGTTCTTGTCAGTTTCCTAAGCAGAGTTGAACTAGTTTATGGCCATTGTGTGTAGGAAGCACAGTTCTTTGGTTCTGAGCAAGCTGACTGTTCTGATTCTATAGCAAACACAGTAGAGTAGAAGAGTGCTGCTTTCTCAAAAGCAGAGTGTGTTTCTTGTAAGGCGAGCCAGAGTTTAATTCCCTTTCATAAACGGAGTTGAATCACATGCAGTTTCTGGTCCTAGCACCAAGAGTTGTTTTCTGGTAAGGAGAGTCACTATTGTGCTCATTTGGCCATACACATTGCAATAGCACTCGCGTCTGTTCCCAGCAAATGCAGTGTATTGGACACAAGAGAAAACTACTGTTCTTGTCAGTTTCCTAAGCAAGTGTTGAATTAGATATGGCCCTTGTGTGTAGGAAGCACAGTTCTTTAGTTCTGAACAAGCTGACTGTTCTGGCTATATAGGAAACACAGTAGAGTAGAAGAGTGCTGCTTTCTCAAAAGCAGAGTGTGTTTCTTGTAAGGCAAGCGAGAGTTGAATTCCCTTTCATAAACGGAGTTGAATCACATGCAGTTTCTGGTCCTAGCACCAAGAGTTGTTTTTCTGGTAAGGAGAGGTCACTATTGTGCTCATTTGGCCATACACATTGCAAATAGCACTCGCGTCTGTTCCCAGCAAATGCAGTGTATTGGACACAA
>NW_026294426.1:0-106424 GCF_007827085.1 Peromyscus californicus insignis
ACTCTGCTTACCAGAAAACAACTCTTGCTGCTAGGACCACAAACTGCATGTGATTCAACTCCGTTTATGAAAGGGAATTCAACTCTAGCTTGGCTAACAAGAAACACACTCTGCTTTTGAGAAAGCAGCACTCTTCTACTCTACTGTGTTTCCTATATAGCCAGAACAGTCAGCTTGCTCAGAAGTAAAGAACTGTGCTTCCTACACACAAGGGCCATATCTAATTCAACTCTGCTTAGGAAACTGACAAGAACAGTAGTTTCTCTTGCGTCCAATACACTGCATTTGCTGGGATAAGAAGCGAGTGCTATTTGCACTGTGTAAGGCCAATTGAGCACAATAGTGAATCTCCTTACCAGAAAACAACTTTTGCTGCTAGGACCAGAAACTGCATGTGATTCAACTCCGTTTATGAAAGGGAAATCAACTCTAGCTCGCCTTACAAGAAACACACTCTGCTTTAGAGAAAGCAGCACTCTTCTACTCTACTGTGTTTCCTATATAGCCAGAATTGTTAGCTTGCTCAGAACTGAAGAACTGTGCTTCCTACACACAAGGGCTATATCTAATTCAACTCTGCTTAGGAAACTGACAAGAACAGTAGTTTCTCTTGCTTCCAATACACTGCATTTGCTGGGAACAGACGCGAGTGCTATTTGCAATGTGTATGGCCAATTGAGCACAATAGTGACTCTGCTTACCAGAAAACAACTCTTGCTGCTAGGACCACAAACTGCATGTGATTCAACTCCGTTTATGAAAGGGAATTCAACTCTAGCTTGGCTTACAAGAAACACACTCTGCTTTTGAGAAAGCAGCACTCTTCTACTCTACTGTGTTTCCTATATAGCCAGAACAGTCAGCTTGCTCAGAACTAAAGAACTGTGCTTCCTACACACAAGGGCCATATCTAATTCAACTCTCCTTAGGAAACTGACAAGAACAGTAGTTTCTCTTGCGTCCAATACACTGCATTTGCTGGGATAAGACGCGAGTGCTATTTGCACTGTGTAAGGCCAATTGAGCACAATAGTGAATCTCCTTACCAGAAAACAACTTTTGCTGCTAGGACCAGAAACTGCATGTGATTCAACTCCGTTTATGAAAGGGAAATCAACTCTAGCTCGCCTTACAAGAAACACACTCTGCTTTAGAGAAAGCAGCACTCTTCTACTCTACTGTGTTTCCTATATAGCCAGAATTTCAGCTTGCTCAGAACTAAAGAACTGTGCTTCCTACACACAAGGGCCATATCTAATTCAACTCTGCTTAGGAAACTGACAAGAACAGTAGTTTCTCTTGCTTCCAATACACTGCATTTGCTGGGAACAGACGCGAGTGCTATTTGCAATGTGTATGGCCAATTGAGCACAATAGTGACTCTGCTTACCAGAAAACAACTCTTGCTGCTAGGACCACAAACTGCATGTGATTCAACTCCGTTTATGAAAGGGAAGTCAGCTCTAGCTTGGCTTACAAGAAACACACTCTGCTTTTGAGAAAGCAGCACTATTCTACTCTACTGTGTTTCCTATATAGCCAGAACAGTCAGCTTGCTCAGAACTAAAGAACTGTGCTTCCTACACACAAGGGCCTTATCTAATTCAACTCTGCTTAGGAAACTGACAAGAACAGTAGTTTCTCTTGCTTCCAATACACTGCATTTGCTGGGAACAGACGCGAGTGCTATTTGCAATGTGTATGGCCAATTGAGCACAATAGTGACTCTTCTTACCAGAAAACAACTCTTGCTGCTAGGACCACAAACTGCATGTGATTCAACTCCGTTTATGAAAGGGAAGTCAACTCTAGCTTGGCTTACAAGAAACACACTCTGCTTTTGAGAAAGCAGCACTCTTCTACTCTACTGTGTTTCCTATATAGCCAGAACAGTCAGCTTGCTCAGAACTAAAGAACTGTGCTTCCTACACACAAGGGCCTTATCTAATTCAACTCTGCTTAGGAAACTTACAAGAACAGTAGTTTCTCTTGCGTCCAATACACTGCATTTGCTGGGATAAGACGCGAGTGCTATTTGCACTGTGTAAGGCCAATTGAGCACAATAGTGTATCTCCTTACCAGAAAACAACTTTTGCTGCTAGGACCAGAAACTGCATGTGATTCAACTCCCTTTATAAAAGGGAAATCAACTCTAGCTCGCCTTACAAGAAACACACTCTGCTTTAGAGAAAGCAGCACTCTTCTACTCTACTGTATTTCCTATATAGCCAGAACAGTCAGCTTGCTCAGAACTAAACAACTGTGCTTTCTACACACAAGGGCCATATCTAATTCAACTCTGCTTAGGAAACTGACAAGAACAGTAGTTTCTCTTGCTTCCAATACACTGCATTTGCTGGGAACAGACGCGAGTGCTATTTGCAATGTGTATGGCCAATTGAGCACAATAGTGACTCTGCTTACCAGAAAACAACTCTTGCTGCTAGGACCACAAACTGCATGTGATTCAACTCCGTTTATGAAAGGGAATTAAACTCTAGCTTGCCTTACAAGAAACACCCTCTGCTTTTGAGAAAGCAGCACTCTTCTACTCTACTGTTTCCTATAAAGCCAGAACAGTCAGCTTGCTCAGAACCAAAGAACTGTGCTTCCTACACACAATGGCCATAACTAGTTCAATTCTGCTTAGGAAACTGACAAGAACAGTAGTTTCTCTTGCGTCCAATACACTGCATTTGCTGGGATAAGACGCGAGTGCTATTTGCACTGTGTAAGGCCAATTGAGCACAATAGTGAATCTCCTTACCAGAAAACAACTTTTGCTGCTAGGACCAGAAACTGCATGTGATTCAACTCCGTTTATGAAAGAGAAATCAACTCTAGCTCGCCTTACAAGAAACACACTCTGCTTTAGAGAAAGCAGCGCTCTTCTACTCTACTGTGTTTCTTATGTAGCCAGAACTGTCAGATTGCTCAGAACTAAAGAACTGTGCTTCCTACACACAAGGGCCATATCTAATTCAACTCTGCTTAGGAAACTGACAAGAACACTAGTTTCTCTTGCGTCCAATAAAATGCACTTGCTGGGTACAGACGCGAGTGCTATTTGCACTGTGTATGCCCAAATGAGCACAATAGTTACTCTCCTTACCAGAAAACAACTCTTGGTGCTAGGACCAGAAACTGCATGTGATTCAACTCCGTTTATGAAAGGGAATTAAACTCTGGCTCGCCTTACAAGAAACACACTCTGCTTTTGAGAAAGCAGCACACATCTACTCTACTGTGTTTCCTATAGAGCCAGAACAGTCAGCTTGCTCAGAACCAAAGAACTGTGCTTCCAACACACAAGGGCCATAACTAGTTCAACTCTGCTTAGGAAACTTACAAGAACAGTAGTTTCTCTTGCTTCCAATACACTGCATTTGCTGGGAACAGACGCGAGTGCTATTTGCAATGTGTATGGCCAATTGAGCACAATAGTGACTCTGCTTACCAGAAAACAACTCTTGCTGCTAGGACCACAAACTGCATGTGATTCAACTCCGTTTATGAAAGGGAATTCAACTCTAGCTTGGCTAACAAGAAACACACTCTGCTTTTGAGAAAGCAGCACTCTTCTACTCTACTGTGTTTCCTATATAGCCAGAACAGTCAGCTTGCTCAGAACTAAAGAACTGTGCTTCCTACACACAAGGGCCATATCTAATTCAACTCTGCTTAGGAAACTGACAAGAACAGTAGTTTCTCTTGCGTCCAATACACTGCATTTGCTGGGATAAGACGCGAGTGCTATTTGCACTGTGTAAGGCCAATTGAGCACAATAGTGAATCTCCTTACCAGAAAACAACTTTTGCTGCTAGACCAGAAACTGCATGTGATTCAACTCCGTTTATGAAAGGGAAATCAACTCTAGCTCGCCTTACAAGAAACACACTCTGCTTTAGAGAAAGCAGCGCTCTTCTGCTCTACTGTGTTTCCTATATAGCCAGAACTGTCAGCTTGCTCAGAACTAAAGAACTGTGCTTCCTACACACAAAGGCCATATCTAATTCAACTCTGCTTAGGAAACTGACAAGAACAGTAGTTTCTCTTGCGTCCAATACAATGCACTTGCTGGGTACAGACGCGAGTGCTATTTGCACTGTGTATGGCCAAATGAGCACAATAGTTACTCTTCTTACCAGAAAACAACTCTTGGTGCTAGGACCAGAAACTGCATGTGATTCAACTCCGTTTATGAAAGGGAATTAAACTCTGGCTCGCCTTACAAGAAACACACTCTGCTTTTGAGAAAGCAGCACTCATCTACTCTACTGTGTTTCCTATAGAGCCAGAACAGTCAGCTTGCTCAGAACCAAAGAACTGTGCTTCCTACACACAAGGGCCATAACTAGTTCAACTCTGCTTAGGAAACTGACAAGAACAGTAGTTTCTCTTGCGTCCAATACACTGCAATTGCTGAGAACAGAAGCGAGTGCTATTTGCATTGTGTATGGCCAAATGAGCACAATAGTTACTCTCCTTACCAGAAAACAATTCTTGGTGCTAGGACTAGAAACTGCATGTGATTCAACTCCGTTTATGAAAGGGAATTCAACTCTAGCTTGGCTTACAAGAAACACACTCTGCTTTTGAGAAAGCAGCACTCTTCTACTCTACTGTGTTTCCTATATAGCCAGAACAGTCAGCTTGCTCAGAACTAAAGAACTGTGCTTCCTACACACAAGGGCCATATCTAATTCAACTCTGCTTAGGAAACTGACAAGAGCAGTAGTTTCTCTTGCGTCCAATACACTGCATTTGCTGGGATAAGGCGCGAGTGCTATTTGCACTGTGGAAGGCCAATTGAGCACAATAGTGAATCTCCTTACCAGAAAACAACTTTTGCTGCTAGGACCAGAAACTGCATGTGATTCAACTCCGTTTATGAAAGGGAAATCAACTCTAGCTCGCCTTACAAGAAACACACTCTGCTTTAGAGAAAGCAGCACTCTTCTACTCTACTGTGTTTCCTATATAGCCAGAATTGTCAGCTTGCTCAGAACTAAAGAACTGTGCTTCCTACACACAAGGCCATATCTAATTCAACTCTGCTTAGGAAACTGACAAGAACACTAGTTTCTCTTGCTTCCAATACACTGCATTTGCTGGGAACAAACGCGAGTGCTCTTTGCAATGTGTATGGCCAATTGAGCACAATAGTGACTCTCCTTACCAGAAAACAACTCTTGCTGCTAGGACCACAAACTGCATGTGATTCAACTCCGTTTATGAAAGGGAATTAAACTCTAGCTTGCCTTACAAGAAACACCCTCTGCTTTTGAGAAAGCAGCACTCTTCTACTCTACTGTTTCCTATAAAGCCAGAACAGTCAGCTTGCTCAGAACCAAAGAATTGTGCTTCCTACACACAATGGCCATAACTAGTTCAACTCTGCTTAGGAAACTGACAAGAACAGTAGTTTCTCTTGCGTCCAATACACTGCATTTGCTGGGATAAGACGCGAGTGCTATTTGCACTGTGTAAGGCCAATTGAGCACAATAGTGAATCTCCTTACCAGAAAACAACTTTTGCTGCTAGGAGCAGAAGCTGCATGTGATTCAACTCCGTTTATGAAAGGGATATCAACTCTAGCTCGCCTTACAAGAAACACACTATGCTTTAGAGAAAGCAGCGCTCTTCTACTCTACTGTGTTTCCTATATAGCCAGAACTGTCAGCTTGCTCAGAACTAAAGAACTGTGCTTCCAACACACAAGGGCCATATCTAATTCAACTCTGCCTAGGAAACTGACAAGAACAGTAGTTTCTCTTGCGTCCAATACACTGCATTTGCTGGGAACAGACGCGAGTGCTATTTGCAATGTGTATGGCCACTTGAGCACAATAGTGAATCTCCTTACCAGAAAAAAAACTCTTGCTGCTAGGACCAGAAATTGCATGTGATTCAACTCCGTTTATGAAAGGGAATTAAACTCTGGCTCACCTTACAAGAAACACACTTTGCTTTTGAGAAAGCAGCACTCATCTACTCTACTGTGTTTCCTATAGAGCCAGAACAGTCAGCTTGCTCAGAACCAAAGAACTGTGCTTCCTACACACAATGGCCATAACTAGTTCAACTCTGCTTAGGAAACTGACAAGAACAGTAGTTTCTCTTGCGTCCAATACACTGCACTTGCTGAGAACAGAAGCGAGTGCTATTTGCATTGTGTATGGCCATGAGCACAATAGTTACTCTCCTTACCAGAAAACAACTCTTGGTGCTAGGACTAGAAACTCCATGTGATTCAACTCCGTTTATGAAAGGGAATTCAACTCTAGCTTGGCTTACAAGAAACACACTCTGCTTTTGAGAAAGCAGCACTCTTCTACTCTACTGTGTTTCCTATATAGCCAGAACTGTCAGCTTGCTCAGAACTAAAGAACTGTGCTTCCTACACACAAGGGCCTTATCTAATTTAACTCTGCTTAGGAAACTGACAAGAACAGTAGTTTCTCTTGCTTCCAATACACTGCATTTGCTGGGAACAGACGCGAGTGCTATTTGCGATGTGTATGGCCAATTGAGCACAATAGTGACTCTGCTTACCAGAAAACAACTCTTGCTGCTAGGACCACAAACTGCATGTGATTCAACTCCGTTTATGAAAGGGAATTGAACTCTAGCTTGGCTTACAAGAAACACACTCTGCTTTTGAGAAAGCAGCACTCTTCTACTCTACTGTGTTTCCTATATAGCCAGAACAGTCAGCTTGCTCAGAACTAAAGAACTGTGCTTCCTACACACAAGGGCCTTATCTAATTCAAGTCTGCTTAGGAAACTGAAAAGAATAGTAGTTTCCCTTGCGTCCAATACACTGCATTTGCTGGGATAAGACGCGAGTGGTATTTGCACTGTGTAAGGCCAATTGAGCACAATAGTGAATCTCCTTACCAGAAAACAACTTTTGCTGCTAGGACCAGAAACTGCATGTGATTCAACTCCGTTTATGAAAGGGAAATCAACTCAGCTCGCCTTACAAGAAACACACTCTGCTTTAGAGAAAGCAGCGCTCTTCTACTCTACTGTGTTTCCTATATAGCCAGAATTGTCAGCTTGCTCAGAACTAAAGAACTGTGCTTCCTACACACAAGGGCCATATCTAATTCAACTCTGCTTAGGAAACTGACAAGAACAGTAGTTTCTCTTGCTTCCAATACACTGCATTTGCTGGGAACAGACGCGAGTGCTATTTGCAATGTGTATGGCCAATTGAGCACAATAGTGACTCTGCTTACCAGAAAACAACTCTTGCTGCTAGGACCACAAACTGCATGTGATTCAACTCCGTTTATGAAAGGGAAGTCAACTCTAGCTTGGCTTACAAGAAACACACTCTGCTTTTGAGAAAGCAGCACTCTTCTACTCTACTGTGTTTCCTATATAGCCAGAACAGTCAGCTTGCTCAGAACTAAAGAACTGTGCTTCCTACACACAAGGGCCTTATCTAATTCAACTCTGCTTAGGAAACTGACAAGAACAGTAGTTTCTCTTGCTTCCAATACACTGCATTTGCTGGGAACAGACGCGAGTGCTATTTGCAATGTGTATGGCCAATTGAGCACAATAGTGACTCTGCTTACCAGAAAACAACTCTTGCTGCTAGGACCACAAACTGCATGTGATTCAACTCCGTTTATGAAAGGGAAGTCAACTCTAGCTTGGCTTACAAGAAACACACTCTGCTTTTGAGAAAGCAGCACTCTTCTACTCTACTGTGTTTCCTATATAGCCAGAACAGTCAGCTTGCTCAGAACTAAAGAACTGTGCTTCCTACACACAAGGGCCTTATCTAATTCAACTCTGCTTAGGAAACTGACAAGAACAGTAGTTTCTCTTGCGTCCAATACACTGCATTTGCTGGGAACAGACGCGAGTGCTATTTGCACTGTGTAAATCCAATTGAGCACAATAGTGTATCTCCTTACCAGAAAACAACTTTTGCTGCTAGGACCAGAAACTGCATGTGATTCAACTCCGTTTATGAAAGGGAAATCAACTCTAGCTCGCCTTACAAGAAACACACTCTGCTTTAGAGAAAGCAGCACTCTTCTACTCTACTGTGTTTCCTATATAGCCAGAACAGTCAGCTTGCTCAGAACTAAACAACTGTGCTTTCTACACACAAGGGCCATATCTAATTCAACTCTGCTTAGGAAACTGACAAGAACAGTAGTTTCTCTTGCTTCCAATACACTGCATTTGCTGGGAACAGACGCGAGTGCTATTTGCAATGTGTATGGCCAATTGAGCACAATAGTGACTCTCCTTACCAGAAAACAACTCTTGCTGCTAGGACCACAAACTGCATGTGATTCAACTCCGTTTATGAAAGGGAATTAAACTCTAGCTTGCCTTACAAGAAACACCCTCTGCTTTTGAGAAAGCAGCACTCATCTACTCTACTGTGTTTCCTATAGAGCCAGAACAGTCAGCTTGCTCAGAACCAAAGAACTGTGCTTCCTACACACAATGGCCATAACTAGTTCAACTCTGCTTAGGAAACTGACAAGAACAGTAGTTTCTCTTGCGTCCAATACACTGCACTTGCTGAGAACAGAAGCGAGTGCTATTTGCATTGTGTATGGCCATGAGCACAATAGTTACTCTCCTTACCAGAAAACAACTCTTGGTGCTAGGACTAGAAACTCCATGTGATTCAACTCCGTTTATGAAAGGGAATTCAACTCTAGCTTGGCTTACAAGAAACACACTCTGCTTTTGAGAAAGCAGCACTCTTCTACTCTACTGTGTTTCCTATATAGCCAGAACTGTCAGCTTGCTCAGAACTAAAGAACTGTGCTTCCTACACACAAGGGCCTTATCTAATTTAACTCTGCTTAGGAAACTGACAAGAACAGTAGTTTCTCTTGCTTCCAATACACTGCATTTGCTGGGAACAGACGCGAGTGCTATTTGCGATGTGTATGGCCAATTGAGCACAATAGTGACTCTGCTTACCAGAAAACAACTCTTGTTGCTAGGACCACAAACTGCATGTGATTCAACTCCGTTTATGAAAGGGAATTGAACTCTAGCTTGGCTTACAAGAAACACACTCTGCTTTTGAGAAAGCAGCACTCTTCTACTCTACTGTGTTTCCTATATAGCCAGAACAGTCAGCTTGCTCAGAACTAAAGAACTGTGCTTCCTACACACAAGGGCCTTATCTAATTCAAGTCTGCTTAGGAAACTGAAAAGAATAGTAGTTTCCCTTGCGTCCAATACACTGCATTTGCTGGGATAAGACGCGAGTGGTATTTGCACTGTGTAAGGCCAATTGAGCACAATAGTGAATCTCCTTACCAGAAAACAACTTTTGCTGCTAGGACCAGAAACTGCATGTGATTCAACTCCGTTTATGAAAGGGAAATCAACTCAGCTCGCCTTACAAGAAACACACTCTGCTTTAGAGAAAGCAGCGCTCTTCTACTCTACTGTGTTTCCTATATAGCCAGAATTGTCAGCTTGCTCAGAACTAAAGAACTGTGCTTCCTACACACAAGGGCCATATCTAATTCAACTCTGCTTAGGAAACTGACAAGAACAGTAGTTTCTCTTGCTTCCAATACACTGCATTTGCTGGGAACAGACGCGAGTGCTATTTGCAATGTGTATGGCCAATTGAGCACAATAGTGACTCTGCTTACCAGAAAACAACTCTTGCTGCTAGGACCACAAACTGCATGTGATTCAACTCCGTTTATGAAAGGGAAGTCAACTCTAGCTTGGCTTACAAGAAACACACTCTGCTTTTGAGAAAGCAGCACTCTTCTACTCTACTGTGTTTCCTATATAGCCAGAACAGTCAGCTTGCTCAGAACTAAAGAACTGTGCTTCCTACACACAAGGGCCTTATCTAATTCAACTCTGCTTAGGAAACTGACAAGAACAGTAGTTTCTCTTGCTTCCAATACACTGCATTTGCTGGGAACAGACGCGAGTGCTATTTGCAATGTGTATGGCCAATTGAGCACAATAGTGACTCTGCTTACCAGAAAACAACTCTTGCTGCTAGGACCACAAACTGCATGTGATTCAACTCCGTTTATGAAAGGGAAGTCAACTCTAGCTTGGCTTACAAGAAACACACTCTGCTTTTGAGAAAGCAGCACTCTTCTACTCTACTGTGTTTCCTATATAGCCAGAACAGTCAGCTTGCTCAGAACTAAAGAACTGTGCTTCCTACACACAAGGGCCTTATCTAATTCAACTCTGCTTAAGAAACTGACAAGAACAGTAGTTTCTCTTGCTTCCAATACACTGCATTTGCTGGGAACAGACGCGAGTGCTATTTGCAATGTGTATGGCCAATTGAGCACAATAGTGACTCTCCTTACCAGAAAACAACTCTTGCTGCTAGGACCACAAACTGCATGTGATTCAACTCCGTTTATGAAAGGGAATTAAACTCTAGCTTGCCTTACAAGAAACACCCTCTGCTTTTGAGAAAGCAGCACTCTTCTACTCTACTGTTTCCTATAAAGCCAGAACAGTCAGCTTGCTCAGAACCAAAGAACTGTGCTTCCTACACACAATGGCCATAACTAGTTCAATTCTGCTTAGGAAACTGACAAGAACAGTAGTTTCTCTTGCGTCCAATACACTGCATTTGCTGGGATAAGACGCGAGTGCTATTTGCACTGTGTAAGGCCAATTGAGCACAATAGTGAATCTCCTTACCAGAAAACAACTCTTGGTGCTAGGACCAGAAACTGCATGTGATTCAACTCCGTTTATGAAAGGGAATTAAACTCTGGCTCGCCTTACAAGAAACACACTCTGCTTTTGAGAAAGCAGCACTCATCTACTCTACTGTGTTTCCTATATAGCCAGAACAGTCAGCTTGATCAGAACTAAAGAACTGTGCTTCCTACACACAAGGGCCATATCTAATTCAACTCTGCTTAGGAAACTGACAAGAACAGTAGTTTCTCTTGCGTCCAATACACTGCATTTGCTGGGATAAGGCGCGAGTGCTATTTGCACTGTGGAAGGCCAATTGAGCACAATAGTGAATCTCCTTACCAGAAAACAACTTTTGCTGCTAGGACCAGAAACTGCATGTGATTCAACTCCGTTTATGAAAGGGAAATCAACTCTAGCTCGCCTTACAAGAAACACACTCTGCTTTAGAGAAAGCAGCACTCTTCTACTCTACTGTGTTTCCTATATAGCCAGAATTGTCAGCTTGCTCAGAACTAAAGAACTGTGCTTCCTACACACAAGGCCATATCTAATTCAACTCTGCTTAGGAAACTGACAAGAACACTAGTTTCTCTTGCTTCCAATACACTGCATTTGCTGGGAACATACGCGAGTGCTATTTGCAATGTGTATGGCCAATTGAGCACAATAGTGACTCTCCTTACCAGAAAACAACTCTTGCTGCTAGGACCACAAACTGCATGTGATTCAACTCCGTTTATGAAAGGGAATTAAACTCTAGCTTGCCTTACAAGAAACACCCTCTGCTTTTGAGAAAGCAGCACTCTTCTACTCTACTGTTTCCTATAAAGCCAGAACAGTCAGCTTGCTCAGAACCAAAGAATTGTGCTTCCTACACACAATGGCCATAACTAGTTCAACTCTGCTTAGGAAACTGACAAGAACAGTAGTTTCTCTTGCGTCCAATACACTGCATTTGCTGGGATAAGACGCGAGTGCTATTTGCACTGTGTAAGGCCAATTGAGCACAATAGTGAATCTCCTTACCAGAAAACAACTTTTGCTGCTAGGACCAGAAACTGCATGTGATTCAACTCCGTTTATGAAAGGGAAATCAACTCAGCTCGCCTTACAAGAAACACACTCTGCTTTAGAGAAAGCAGCGCTCTTCTACTCTACTGTGTTTCCTATATAGCCAGAATTGTCAGCTTGCTCAGAACTAAAGAACTGTGCTTCCTACACACAAGGGCCATATCTAATTCAACTCTGCTTAGGAAACTGACAAGAACAGTAGTTTCTCTTGCTTCCAATACACTGCATTTGCTGGGAACAGACGCGAGTGCTATTTGCAATGTGTATGGCCAATTGAGCACAATAGTGACTCTGCTTACCAGAAAACAACTCTTGCTGCTAGGACCACAAACTGCATGTGATTCAACTCCGTTTATGAAAGGGAAGTCAACTCTAGCTTGGCTTACAAGAAACACACTCTGCTTTAGAGAAAGCAGCACTCTTCTACTCTACTGTGTTTCCTATATAGCCAGAACAGTCAGCTTGCTCAGAACTAAAGAACTGTGCTTCCTACACACAAGGGCCTTATCTAATTCAACTCTGCTTAGGAAACTGACAAGAACAGTAGTTTCTCTTGCTTCCAATACACTGCATTTGCTGGGAACAGACGCGAGTGCTATTTGCAATGTGTATGGCCAATTGAGCACAATAGTGACTCTGCTTACCAGAAAACAACTCTTGCTGCTAGGACCACAAACTGCATGTGATTCAACTCCGTTTATGAAAGGGAAGTCAACTCTAGCTTGGCTTACAAGAAACACACTCTGCTTTTGAGAAAGCAGCACTCTTCTACTCTACTGTGTTTCCTATATAGCCAGAACAGTCAGCTTGCTCAGAACTAAAGAACTGTGCTTCCTACACACAAGGGCCTTATCTAATTCAACTCTGCTTAGGAAACTGACAAGAACAGTAGTTTCTCTTGCGTCCAATACACTGCATTTGCTGGGAACAGACGCGAGTGCTATTTGCACTGTGTAAATCCAATTGAGCACAATAGTGTATCTCCTTACCAGAAAACAACTTTTGCTGCTAGGACCAGAAACTGCATGTGATTCAACTCCGTTTATGAAAGGGAAATCAACTCTAGCTCGCCTTACAAGAAACACACTCTGCTTTAGAGAAAGCAGCACTCTTCTACTCTACTGTGTTTCCTATATAGCCAGAACAGTCAGCTTGCTCAGAACTAAACAACTGTGCTTTCTACACACAAGGGCCATATCTAATTCAACTCTGCTTAGGAAACTGACAAGAACAGTAGTTTCTCTTGCTTCCAATACACTGCATTTGCTGGGAACAGACGCGAGTGCTATTTGCAATGTGTATGGCCAATTGAGCACAATAGTGACTCTCCTTACCAGAAAACAACTCTTGCTGCTAGGACCACAAACTGCATGTGATTCAACTCCGTTTATGAAAGGGAATTAAACTCTAGCTTGCCTTACAAGAAACACCCTCTGCTTTTGAGAAAGCAGCACTCATCTACTCTACTGTGTTTCCTATAGAGCCAGAACAGTCAGCTTGCTCAGAACCAAAGAACTGTGCTTCCTACACACAATGGCCATAACTAGTTCAACTCTGCTTAGGAAACTGACAAGAACAGTAGTTTCTCTTGCGTCCAATACACTGCACTTGCTGAGAACAGAAGCGAGTGCTATTTGCATTGTGTATGGCCATGAGCACAATAGTTACTCTCCTTACCAGAAAACAACTCTTGGTGCTAGGACTAGAAACTCCATGTGATTCAACTCCGTTTATGAAAGGGAATTCAACTCTAGCTTGGCTTACAAGAAACACACTCTGCTTTTGAGAAAGCAGCACTCTTCTACTCTACTGTGTTTCCTATATAGCCAGAACTGTCAGCTTGCTCAGAACTAAAGAACTGTGCTTCCTACACACAAGGGCCTTATCTAATTTAACTCTGCTTAGGAAACTGACAAGAACAGTAGTTTCTCTTGCTTCCAATACACTGCATTTGCTGGGAACAGACGCGAGTGCTATTTGCGATGTGTATGGCCAATTGAGCACAATAGTGACTCTGCTTACCAGAAAACAACTCTTGTTGCTAGGACCACAAACTGCATGTGATTCAACTCCGTTTATGAAAGGGAATTGAACTCTAGCTTGGCTTACAAGAAACACACTCTGCTTTTGAGAAAGCAGCACTCTTCTACTCTACTGTGTTTCCTATATAGCCAGAACAGTCAGCTTGCTCAGAACTAAAGAACTGTGCTTCCTACACACAAGGGCCTTATCTAATTCAAGTCTGCTTAGGAAACTGAAAAGAATAGTAGTTTCCCTTGCGTCCAATACACTGCATTTGCTGGGATAAGACGCGAGTGGTATTTGCACTGTGTAAGGCCAATTGAGCACAATAGTGAATCTCCTTACCAGAAAACAACTTTTGCTGCTAGGACCAGAAACTGCATGTGATTCAACTCCGTTTATGAAAGGGAAATCAACTCAGCTCGCCTTACAAGAAACACACTCTGCTTTAGAGAAAGCAGCGCTCTTCTACTCTACTGTGTTTCCTATATAGCCAGAATTGTCAGCTTGCTCAGAACTAAAGAACTGTGCTTCCTACACACAAGGGCCATATCTAATTCAACTCTGCTTAGGAAACTGACAAGAACAGTAGTTTCTCTTGCTTCCAATACACTGCATTTGCTGGGAACAGACGCGAGTGCTATTTGCAATGTGTATGGCCAATTGAGCACAATAGTGACTCTGCTTACCAGAAAACAACTCTTGCTGCTAGGACCACAAACTGCATGTGATTCAACTCCGTTTATGAAAGGGAAGTCAACTCTAGCTTGGCTTACAAGAAACACACTCTGCTTTTGAGAAAGCAGCACTCTTCTACTCTACTGTGTTTCCTATATAGCCAGAACAGTCAGCTTGCTCAGAACTAAAGAACTGTGCTTCCTACACACAAGGGCCTTATCTAATTCAACTCTGCTTAGGAAACTGACAAGAACAGTAGTTTCTCTTGCTTCCAATACACTGCATTTGCTGGGAACAGACGCGAGTGCTATTTGCAATGTGTATGGCCAATTGAGCACAATAGTGACTCTGCTTACCAGAAAACAACTCTTGCTGCTAGGACCACAAACTGCATGTGATTCAACTCCGTTTATGAAAGGGAAGTCAACTCTAGCTTGGCTTACAAGAAACACACTCTGCTTTTGAGAAAGCAGCACTCTTCTACTCTACTGTGTTTCCTATATAGCCAGAACAGTCAGCTTGCTCAGAACTAAAGAACTGTGCTTCCTACACACAAGGGCCTTATCTAATTCAACTCTGCTTAAGAAACTGACAAGAACAGTAGTTTCTCTTGCTTCCAATACACTGCATTTGCTGGGAACAGACGCGAGTGCTATTTGCAATGTGTATGGCCAATTGAGCACAATAGTGACTCTCCTTACCAGAAAACAACTCTTGCTGCTAGGACCACAAACTGCATGTGATTCAACTCCGTTTATGAAAGGGAATTAAACTCTAGCTTGCCTTACAAGAAACACCCTCTGCTTTTGAGAAATCAGCACTCTTCTACTCTACTGTTTCCTATAAAGCCAGAACAGTCAGCTTGCTCAGAACCAAAGAACTGTGCTTCCTACACACAATGGCCATAACTAGTTCAATTCTGCTTAGGAAACTGACAAGAACAGTAGTTTCTCTTGCGTCCAATACACTGCATTTGCTGGGATAAGACGCGAGTGCTATTTGCACTGTGTAAGGCCAATTGAGCACAATAGTGAATCTCCTTACCAGAAAACAACTTTTGCTGCTAGGACCAGAAACTGCATGTGATTCAACTCCGTTTATGAATGGGAAATCAACTCTAGCTCGCCTTACAAGAAACACACTCTGCTTTAGAGAAAGCAGCGCTCTTCTACTCTACTGTGTTTCCTATATAGCCAGAACTGTCAGCTTGCTCAGAACTAAAGAACTGTGCTTCCTACACACAAAGGCCATATCTAATTCAACTCTGCTTAGGAAACTGACAAGAACAGTAGTTTCTCTTGCGTCCAATACAATGCACTTGCTGGGTACAGACGCGAGTGCTATTTGCACTGTGTATGGCCAAATGAGCACAATAGTTACTCTTCTTACCAGAAAACAACTCTTGGTGCTAGGACCAGAAACTGCATGTGATTCAACTCCGTTTATGAAAGGGAATTAAACTCTGGCTCGCCTTACAAGAAACACACTCTGCTTTTGAGAAAGCAGCACTCATCTACTCTACTGTGTTTCCTATATAGCCAGAACAGTCAGCTTGATCAGAACTAAAGAACTGTGCTTCCTACACACAAGGGCCATATCTAATTCAACTCTGCTTAGGAAACTGACAAGAACAGTAGTTTCTCTTGCGTCCAATACACTGCATTTGCTGGGATAAGGCGCGAGTGCTATTTGCACTGTGGAAGGCCAATTGAGCACAATAGTGAATCTCATTACCAGAAAACAACTTTTGCTGCTAGGACCAGAAACTGCATGTGATTCAACTCCGTTTATGAAAGGGAAATCAACTCTAGCTCGCCTTACAAGAAACACACTCTGCTTTAGAGAAAGCAGCACTCTTCTACTCTACTGTGTTTCCTATATAGCCAGAATTGTCAGCTTGCTCAGAACTAAAGAACTGTGCTTCCTACACACAAGGCCATATCTAATTCAACTCTGCTTAGGAAACTGACAAGAACACTAGTTTCTCTTGCTTCCAATACACTGCATTTGCTGGGAACATACGCGAGTGCTATTTGCAATGTGTATGGCCAATTGAGCACAATAGTGACTCTCCTTACCAGAAAACAACTCTTGCTGCTAGGACCACAAACTGCATGTGATTCAACTCCGTTTATGAAAGGGAATTAAACTCTAGCTTGCCTTACAAGAAACACCCTCTGCTTTTGAGAAAGCAGCACTCTTCTACTCTACTGTTTCCTATAAAGCCAGAACAGTCAGCTTGCTCAGAACCAAAGAATTGTGCTTCCTACACACAATGGCCATAACTAGTTCAACTCTGCTTAGGAAACTGACAAGAACAGTAGTTTCTCTTGCGTCCAATACACTGCATTTGCTGGGATAAGACGCGAGTGCTATTTGCACTGTGTAAGGCCAATTGAGCACAATAGTGAATCTCCTTACCAGAAAACAACTTTTGCTGCTAGGACCAGAAGCTGCATGTGATTCAACTCCGTTTATGAAAGGGATATCAACTCTAGCTCGCCTTACAAGAAACACACTATGCTTTAGAGAAAGCAGCGCTCTTCTACTCTACTGTGTTTCCTATATAGCCAGAACTGTCAGCTTGCTCAGAACTAAAGAACTGTGCTTCCTACACACAAGGGCCATATCTAATTCAACTCTGCTTAGGAAACTGACAAGAACAGTAGTTTCTCTTGCTTCCAATACACTGCATTTGCTGGGAACAGACGCGAGTGCTATTTGCAATGTGTATGGCCAATTGAGCACAATAGTGACTCTGCTTACCAGAAAACAACTCTTGCTGCTAGGACCACAAACTGCATGTGATTCAACTCCGTTTATGAAAGGGAATTAAACTCTAGCTTGCCTTACAAGAAACACACTCTGCTTTTGAGAAAGCAGCACTCTTCTACTCTACTGTTTCCTATATAGCCAGAACAGTCAGCTTGCTCAGAACCAAAGAACTGTGCTTCCTACACACAATGGCCATAACTAGTTCAACTCTGCTTAGGAAACTGACAAGAACAGTAGTTTCTCTTGCGTCCAATACACTGCATTTGCTGGGATAAGACGCGAGTGCTATTTGCACTGTGTAAGGCCAATTGAGCACAATAGTGAATCTCCTTACCAGAAAACAACTTTTGCTGCTAGGACCAGAAACTGCATGTGATTCAACTCCGTTTATGAAAGGGAAATCAACTCTAGCTCGCCTTACAAGAAACACACTCTGCTTTAGAGAAAGCAGCGCTCTTCTACTCTACTGTGTTTCCTATATAGCCAGAACTGTCAGCTTGCTCAGAACTAAAGAACTGTGCTTCCTACACACAAAGGCCATATCTAATTCAACTCTGCTTAGGAAACTGACAAGAACAGTAGTTTCTCTTGCGTCCAATACAATGCACTTGCTGGGTACAGACGCGAGTGCTATTTGCACTGTGTATGGCCAAATGAGCACAATAGTTACTCTCCTTACCAGAAAACAACTCTTGGTGCTAGGACCAGAAACTGCATGTGATTCAACTCCGTTTATGAAAGGGAATTAAACTCTGGCTCGCCTTACAAGAAACACACTCTGCTTTTGAGAAAGCAGCACTCATCTACTCTACTGTGTTTCCTATAGAGCCAGAACAGTCAGCTTGCTCAGAACCAAAGAACTGTGCTTCCTACACACAAGGGCCATAACTAGTTCAACTCTGCTTAGGAAACTGACAAGAACAGTAGTTTCTCTTGCGTCCAATACACTGCAATTGCTGAGAACAGAAGCGAGTGCTATTTGCATTGTGTATGGCCAAATGAGCACAATAGTTACTCTCCTTACCAGAAAACAATTCTTGGTGCTAGGACTAGAAACTGCATGTGATTCAACTCCGTTTATGAAAGGGAATTCAACTCTAGCTTGGCTTACAAGAAACACACTCTGCTTTTGAGAAAGCAGCACTCTTCTACTCTACTGTGTTTCCTATATAGCCAGAACAGTCAGCTTGCTCAGAACTAAAGAACTGTGCTTCCTACACACAAGGGCCATATCTAATTCAACTCTGCTTAGGAAACTGACAAGAACAGTAGTTTCTCTTGCGTCCAATACAATGCACTTGCTGGGTACAGACGTGAGTGCTATTTGCACTGTGTATGGCCAAATGAGCACAATAGTTACTCTCCTTACCAGAAAACAACTCTTGGTGCTAGGACCAGAAACTGCATGTGATTCAACTCCGTTTATGAAAGGGAATTAAACTCTGGCTCGCCTTACAAGAAACACACTCTGCTTTTGAGAAAGCAGCACTCATCTACTCTACTGTGTTTCCTATAGAGCCAGAACAGTCAGCTTGCTCAGAACCAAAGAACTGTGCTTCCTACACACAAGGGCCATAACTAGTTCAACTCTGCTTAGGAAACTGACAAGAACAGTAGTTTCTCTTGCGTCCAATACACTGCAATTGCTGAGAACAGAAGCGAGTGCTATTTGCATTGTGTATGGCCAAATGAGCACAATAGTTACTCTCCTTACCAGAAAACAATTCTTGGTGCTAGGACTAGAAACTGCATGTGATTCAACTCCGTTTATGAAAGGGAATTCAACTCTAGCTTGGCTTACAAGAAACACACTCTGCTTTTGAGAAAGCAGCACTCTTCTACTCTACTGTGTTTCCTATATAGCCAGAACAGTCAGCTTGCTCAGAACTAAAGAACTGTGCTTCCTACACACAAGGGCCATATCTAATTCAACTCTGCTTAGGAAACTGACAAGAACAGTAGTTTCTCTTGCGTCCAATACACTGCATTTGCTGGGATAAGTCGCGAGTGCTATTTGCACTGTGGAAGGCCAATTGAGCACAATAGTGAATCTCCTTACCAGAAAACAACTTTTGCTGCTAGGACCAGAAACTGCATGTGATTCAACTCCGTTTATGAAAGGGATATCAACTCTAGCTCGCCTTACAAGAAACACACTATGCTTTAGAGAAAGCAGCGCTCTTCTACTCTACTGTGTTTCCTATATAGCCAGAACTGTCAGCTTGCTCAGAACTAAAGAACTGTGCTTCCAACACACAAGGGCCATATCTAATTCAACTCTGCCTAGGAAACTGACAAGAACAGTAGTTTCTCTTGCGTCCAATACACTGCATTTGCTGGGAACAGACGCGAGTGCTATTTGCAATGTGTATGGCCACTTGAGCACAATAGTGAATCTCCTTACCAGAAAAAAACTCTTGCTGCTAGGACCAGAAATTGCATGTGATTCAACTCCGTTTATGAAAGGGAATTAAACTCTGGCTCACCTTACAAGAAACACACTTTGCTTTTGAGAAAGCAGCACTCATCTACTCTACTGTGTTTCCTATAGAGCCAGAACAGTCAGCTTGCTCAGAACCAAAGAACTGTGCTTCCTACACACAATGGCCATAACTAGTTCAACTCTGCTTAGGAAACTGACAAGAACAGTAGTTTCTCTTGCGTCCAATACACTGCACTTGCTGAGAACAGAAGCGAGTGCTATTTGCATTGTGTATGGCCATGAGCACAATAGTTACTCTCCTTACCAGAAAACAACTCTTGGTGCTAGGACTAGAAACTCCATGTGATTCAACTCCGTTTATGAAAGGGAATTCAACTCTAGCTTGGCTTACAAGAAACACACTCTGCTTTTGAGAAAGCAGCACTCTTCTACTCTACTGTGTTTCCTATATAGCCAGAACAGTCAGCTTGCTCAGAACTAAAGAACTGTGCTTCCTACACACAAGGGCCTTATCTAATTCAACTCTGCTTAGGAAACTGACAAGAACAGTAGTTTCTCTTGCTTCCAATACACTGCATTTGCTGGGAACAGACGCAAGTGCTATTTGCGATGTGTATGGCCAATTGAGCACAATAGTGACTCTGCTTACCAGAAAACAACTCTTGCTGCTAGGACCACAAACTGCATGTGATTCAACTCCGTTTATGAAAGGGAATTCAACTCTAGCTTGGCTTACAAGAAACACACTCTGCTTTTGAGAAAGCAGCACTCTTCTACTCTACTGTGTTTCCTATATAGCCAGAACAGTCAGCTTGCTCAGAACTAAAGAACTGTGCTTCCTACACACAAGGGCCTTATCTAATTCAAGTCTGCTTAGGAAACTGAAAAGAATAGTAGTTTCCCTTGCGTCCAATACACTGCATTTGCTGGGATAAGACGCGAGTGGTATTTGCACTGTGTAAGGCCAATTGAGCACAATAGTGAATCTCCTTACCAGAAAACAACTTTTGATGCTAGGACCAGAAACTGCATGTGATTCAACTCCGTTTATGAAAGGGAAATCAACTCTAGCTCGCCTTACAAGAAACACACTCTGCTTTAGAGAAAGCAGCGCTCTTCTACTCTACTGTGTTTCCTATATAGCCAGAATTGTCAGCTTGCTCAGAACTAAAGAAGTGTGCTTCCTACACACAAGGGCCATATCTAATTCAACTCTGCTTAGGAAACTGACAAGAACAGTAGTTTCTCTTGCTTCCAATACACTGCATTTGCTGGGAACAGATGCGAGTGCTATTTGCAATGTGTATGGCCAATTGAGCACAATAGTGACTCTCCTTACCAGAAAACAACTCTTGGTGCTAGGACCAGAAACTGCATGTGATTCAACTCCGTTTATGAAAGGGAATTAAACTCTGGCTCGCCTTACAAGAAACACACTCTGCTTTTGAGAAAGCAGCACTCATCTACTCTACTGTGTTTCCTATAGAGCCAGAACAGTCAGCTTGCTCAGAACCAAAGAACTGTGCTTCCTACACACAAGGGCCATAACTAGTTCAACTCTGCTTAGGAAACTGACAAGAACAGTAGTTTCTCTTGCGTCCAATACACTGCACTTGCTGAGAACAGAAGCGAGTGCTATTTGCATTGTGTATGGCCAAATGAGCACAATAGTTACTCTCCTTACCAGAAAACAATTCTTGGTGCTAGGACTAGAAACTGCATGTGATTCAACTCCGTTTATGAAAGGGAATTCAACTCTAGCTTGGCTTACAAGAAACACACTCTGCTTTTGAGAAAGCAGCACTCTTCTACTCTACTGTGTTTCCTATATAGCCAGAACAGTCAGCTTGCTCAGAACTAAAGAACTGTGCTTCCTACACACAAGGGCCATATCTAATTCAACTCTGCTTAGGAAACTGACAAGAACAGTAGTTTCTCTTGCGTCCAATACACTGCATTTGCTGGGATAAGGCGCGAGTGCTATTTGCACTGTGGAAGGCCAATTGAGCACAATAGTGAATCTCCTTACCAGAAAACAACTTTTGCTGCTAGGACCAGAAACTGCATGTGATTCAACTCCGTTTATGAAAGGGAAATCAACTCTAGCTCGCCTTACAAGAAACACACTCTGCTTTAGAGAAAGCAGCGCTCTTCTACTCTACTGTGTTTCCTATATAGCCAGAATTGTCAGCTTGCTCAGAACTAAAGAACTGTGCTTCCTACACACAAGGCCATATCTAATTCAACTCTGCTTAGGAAACTGACAAGAACACTAGTTTCTCTTGCTTCCAATACACTGCATTTGCTGGGAACAAACGCGATTACTATTTGCAATGTTTATGGCCAATTGAGCACAATAGTGACTCTCCTTACCAGAAAACAACTCTTGCTGCTAGGACCACAAACTGCATGTGATTCAACTCCGTTTATGAAAGGGAATTAAACTCTAGCTTGCCTTACAAGAAACACCCTCTGCTTTTGAGAAAGCAGCACTCTTCTACTCTACTGTTTCCTATAAAGCCAGAACAGTCAGCTTGCTCAGAACCAAAGAATTGTGCTTCCTACACACAATGGCCATAACTAGTTCAACTCTGCTTAGGAAACTGACAAGAACAGTAGTTTCTCTTGCGTCCAATACACTGCATTTGCTGGGATAAGACGCGAGTGCTATTTGCACTGTGTAAGGCCAATTGAGCACAATAGTGAATCTCCTTACCAGAAAACAACTTTTGCTGCTAGGACCAGAAGCTGCATGTGATTCAACTCCGTTTATGAAAGGGATATCAACTCTAGCTCGCCTTACAAGAAACACACTATGCTTTAGAGAAAGCAGCGCTCTTCTACTCTACTGTGTTTCCTATATAGCCAGAACTGTCAGCTTGCTCAGAACTAAAGAACTGTGCTTCCTACACACAAGGGCCATATCTAATTCAACTCTGCTTAGGAAACTGACAAGAACAGTAGTTTCTCTTGCTTCCAATACACTGCATTTGCTGGGAACAGACGCGAGTGCTATTTGCAATGTGTATGACCAATTGAGCACAATAGTGACTCTGCTTACCAGAAAACAACTCTTGCTGCTAGGACCACAAACTGCATGTGATTCAACTCCGTTTATGAAAGGGAATTAAACTCTAGCTTGCCTTACAAGAAACACACTCTGCTTTTGAGAAAGCAGCACTCTTCTACTCTACTGTTTCCTATATAGCCAGAACAGTCAGCTTGCTCAGAACCAAAGAACTGTGCTTCCTACACACAATGGCCATAACTAGTTCAACTCTGCTTAGGAAACTGACAAGAACAGTAGTTTCTCTTGCGTCCAATACACTGCATTTGCTGGGATAAGACGCGAGTGCTATTTGCACTGTTTAAGGCCAATTGAGCACAATAGTGAATCTCCTTACCAGAAAACAACTTTTGCTGCTAGGACCAGAAACTGCATGTGATTCAACTCCGTTTATGAAAGGGAAATCAACTCTAGCTCGCCTTACAAGAAACACACTCTGCTTTAGAGAAAGCAGCGCTCTTCTACTCTACTGTGTTTCCTATATAGCCAGAACTGTCAGCTTGCTCAGAACTAAAGAACTGTGCTTCCTACACACAAAGGCCATATCTAATTCAACTCTGCTTAGGAAACTGACAAGAACAGTAGTTTCTCTTGCGTCCAATACAATGCACTTGCTGGGTACAGACGCGAGTGCTATTTGCACTGTGTATGGCCAAATGAGCACAATAGTTACTCTCCTTACCAGAAAACAACTCTTGGTGCTAGGACCAGAAACTGCATGTGATTCAACTCCGTTTATGAAAGGGAATTAAACTCTGGCTCGCCTTACAAGAAACACACTCTGCTTTTGAGAAAGCAGCACTCATCTACTCTACTGTGATTCCTATAGAGCCAGAACAGTCAGCTTGCTCAGAACCAAAGAACTGTGCTTCCTACACACAAGGGCCATAACTAGTTCAACTCTGCTTAGGAAACTGACAAGAACAGTAGTTTCTCTTGCGTCCAATACACTGCAATTGCTGAGAACAGAAGCGAGTGCTATTTGCATTGTGTATGGCCAAATGAGCACAATAGTTACTCTCCTTACCAGAAAACAATTCTTGGTGCTAGGACTAGAAACTGCATGTGATTCAACTCCGTTTATGAAAGGGAATTCAACTCTAGCTTGGCTTACAAGAAACACACTCTGCTTTTGAGAAAGCAGCACTCTTCTACTCTACTGTGTTTCCTATATAGCCAGAACAGTCAGCTTGCTCAGAACTAAAGAACTGTGCTTCCTACACACAAGGGCCATATCTAATTCAACTCTGCTTAGGAAACTGACAAGAACAGTAGTTTCTCTTGCGTCCAATACAATGCACTTGCTGGGTACAGACGCGAGTGCTATTTGCACTGTGTATGGCCAAATGAGCACAATAGTTACTCTCCTTACCAGAAAACAACTCTTGGTGCTAGGACCAGAAACTGCATGTGATTCAACTCCGTTTATGAAAGGGAATTAAACTCTGGCTCGCCTTACAAGAAACACACTCTGCTTTTGAGAAAGCAGCACTCATCTACTCTACTGTGTTTCCTATAGAGCCAGAACAGTCAGCTTGCTCAGAACCAAAGAACTGTGCTTCCTACACACAAGGGCCATAACTAGTTCAACTCTGCTTAGGAAACTGACAAGAACAGTAGTTTCTCTTGCGTCCAATACACTGCAATTGCTGAGAACAGAAGCGAGTGCTATTTGCATTGTGTATGGCCAAATGAGCACAATAGTTACTCTCCTTACCAGAAAACAATTCTTGGTGCTAGGACTAGAAACTGCATGTGATTCAACTCCGTTTATGAAAGGGAATTCAACTCTAGCTTGGCTTACAAGAAACACACTCTGCTTTTGAGAAAGCAGCACTCTTCTACTCTACTGTGTTTCCTATATAGCCAGAACAGTCAGCTTGCTCAGAACTAAAGAACTGTGCTTCCTACACACAAGGGCCATATCTAATTCAACTCTGCTTAGGAAACTGACAAGAACAGTAGTTTCTCTTGCGTCCAATACACTGCATTTGCTGGGATAAGTCGCGAGTGCTATTTGCACTGTGGAAGGCCAATTGAGCACAATAGTGAATCTCCTTACCAGAAAACAACTTTTGCTGCTAGGACCAGAAACTGCATGTGATTCAACTCCGTTTATGAAAGGGATATCCACTCTAGCTCGCCTTACAAGAAACACACTATGCTTTAGAGAAAGCAGCGCTCTTCTACTCTACTGTGTTTCCTATATAGCCAGAACTGTCAGCTTGCTCAGAACTAAAGAACTGTGCTTCCAACACACAAGGGCCATATCTAATTCAACTCTGCCTAGGAAACTGACAAGAACAGTAGTTTCTCTTGCGTCCAATACACTGCATTTGCTGGGAACAGAGGCGAGTGCTATTTGCAATGTGTATGGCCACTTGAGCACAATAGTGAATCTCCTTACCAGAAAAAAACTCTTGCTGCTAGGACCAGAAATTGCATGTGATTCAACTCCGTTTATGAAAGGGAATTAAACTCTGGCTCACCTTACAAGAAACACACTTTGCTTTTGAGAAAGCAGCACTCATCTACTCTACTGTGTTTCCTATAGAGCCAGAACAGTCAGCTTGCTCAGAACCAAAGAACTGTGCTTCCTACACACAAGGGCCATATCTAATTCAACTCTGCTTAGGAAACTGACAAGAACAGTAGTTTCTCTTGCTTCCAATACACTGCATTTGCTGGGAACAGACGCGAGTGCTATTTGCGATGTGTATGGCCAATTGAGCACAATAGTGACTCTGCTTACCAGAAAACAACTCTTGCTGCTAGGACCACAAACTGCATGTGATTCAACTCCGTTTATGAAAGGGAATTCAACTCTAGCTTGGCTTACAAGAAACACACTCTGCTTTTGAGAAAGCAGCACTCTTCTACTCTACTGTGTTTCCTATATAGCCAGATCAGTCAGCTTGCTCAGAACTAAAGAACTGTGCTACCTACACACAAGGGCCTTATCTAATTCAAGTCTGCTTAGGAAACTGAAAAGAATAGTAGTTTCCCTTGCGTCCAATACACTGCATTTGCTGGGATAAGACGCGAGTGGTATTTGCACTGTGTAAGGCCAATTGAGCACAATAGTGAATCTCCTTACCAGAAAACAACTTTTGCTGCTAGGACCAGAAACTGCATGTGATTCAACTCCGTTTATGAAAGGGAAATCAACTCTAGCTCGCCTTACAAGAAACACACTCTGCTTTAGAGAAAGCAGCGCTCTTCTACTCTACTGTGTTTCCTATATAGCCAGAATTGTCAGCTTGCTCAGAACTAAAGAAGTGTGCTTCCTACACACAAGGGCCATATCTAATTCAACTCTGCTTAGGAAACTGACAAGAACAGTAGTTTCTCTTGCTTCCAATACACTGCATTTGCTGGGAACAGACGCGAGTGCTATTTGCAATGTGTATGGCCAATTGAGCACAATAGTGACTCTCCTTACCAGAAAACAACTCTTGGTGCTAGGACCAGAAACTGCATGTGATTCAACTCCGTTTATGAAAGGGAATTAAACTCTGGCTCGCCTTACAAGAAACACACTCTGCTTTTGAGAAAGCAGCACTCATCTACTCTACTGTGTTTCCTATAGAGCCAGAACAGTCAGCTTGCTCAGAACCAAAGAACTGTGCTTCCTACACACAAGGGCCATAACTAGTTCAACTCTGCTTAGGAAACTGACAAGAACAGTAGTTTCTCTTGCGTCCAATACACTGCACTTGCTGAGAACAGAAGCGAGTGCTATTTGCATTGTGTATGGCCAAATGAGCACAATAGTTACTCTCCTTACCAGAAAACAATTCTTGGTGCTAGGACTAGAAACTGCATGTGATTCAACTCCGTTTATGAAAGGGAATTCAACTCTAGCTTGGCTTACAAGAAACACACTCTGCTTTTGAGAAAGCAGCACTCTTCTACTCTACTGTGTTTCCTATATAGCCAGAACAGTCAGCTTGCTCAGAACTAAAGAACTGTGCTTCCTACACACAAGGGCCATATCTAATTCAACTCTGCTTAGGAAACTGACAAGAACAGTAGTTTCTCTTGCGTCCAATACACTGCATTTGCTGGGATAAGGCGCGAGTGCTATTTGCACTGTGGAAGGCCAATTGAGCACAATAGTGAATCTCCTTACCAGAAAACAACTTTTGCTGCTAGGACCAGAAACTGCATGTGATTCAACTCCGTTTATGAAAGGGAAATCAACTCTAGCTCGCCTTACAAGAAACACACTCTGCTTTAGAGAAAGCAGCGCTCTTCTACTCTACTGTGTTTCCTATATAGCCAGAATTGTCAGCTTGCTCAGAACTAAAGAACTGTGCTTCCTACACACAAGGCCATATCTAATTCAACTCTGCTTAGGAAACTGACAAGAACACTAGTTTCTCTTGCTTCCAATACACTGCATTTGCTGGGAACAAACGCGAGTACTATTTGCAATGTGTATGGCCAATTGAGCACAATAGTGACTCTCCTTACCAGAAAACAACTCTTGCTGCTAGGACCACAAACTGCATGTGATTCAACTCCGTTTATGAAAGGGAATTAAACTCTAGCTTGCCTTACAAGAAACACCCTCTGCTTTTGAGAAAGCAGCACTCTTCTACTCTACTGTTTCCTATAAAGCCAGAACAGTCAGCTTGCTCAGAACCAAAGAATTGTGCTTCCTACACACAATGGCCATAACTAGTTCAACTCTGCTTAGGAAACTGACAAGAACAGTAGTTTCTCTTGTGTCCAATACACTGCATTTGCTGGGATAAGACGCGAGTGCTATTTGCACTGTGTAAGGCCAATTGAGCACAATAGTGAATCTCCTTACCAGAAAACAACTTTTGCTGCTAGGACCAGAAGCTGCATGTGATTCAACTCCGTTTATGAAAGGGATATCAACTCTAGCTCGCCTTACAAGAAACACACTATGCTTTAGAGAAAGCAGCGCTCTTCTACTCTACTGTGTTTCCTATATAGCCAGAACTGTCAGCTTGCTCAGAACTAAAGAACTGTGCTTCCTACACACAAGGGCCATATCTAATTCAACTCTGCTTAGGAAACTGACAAGAACAGTAGTTTCTCTTGCGTCCAATACACTGCATTTGCTGGGATCAGACGCGAGTGCTATTTGCAATGTGTATGGCCACTTGAGCACAATAGTGAATCTCCTTACCAGAAAAAAACTCTTGCTGCTAGGACAAGAAATTGCATGTGATTCAACTCCGTTTATGAAAGGGAATTAAACTCTGGCTCACCTTACAAGAAACATACTTTGCTTTTGAGAAAGCAGCACTCATCTACTCTACTGTGTTTCCTATAGAGCCAGAACAGTCAGCTTGCTCAGAACCAAAGAACTGTGCTTCCTACACACAATGGCCATAACTAGTTCAACTCTGCTTAGGAAACTGACAAGAACAGTAGTTTCTCTTGCGTCCAATACACTGCACTTGCTGAGAACAGAAGCGAGTGCTATTTGCATTGTGTATGGCCATGAGCACAATAGTTACTCTCCTTACCAGAAAACAACTCTTGGTGCTAGGACTAGAAACTCCATGTGATTCAACTCCGTTTATGAAAGGGAATTCAACTCTAGCTTGGCTTACAAGAAACACACTCTGCTTTTGAGAAAGCAGCACTCTTCTACTCTACTGTGTTTCCTATATAGCCAGAACAGTCAGCTTGCTCAGAACTAAAGAACTGTGCTTCCTACACACAAGGGCCTTATCTAATTCAACTCTGCTTAGGAAACTGACAAGAACAGTAGTTTCTCTTGCTTCCAATACACTGCATTTGCTGGGAACAGACGCGAGTGCTATTTGCGATGTGTATGGCCAATTGAGCACAATAGTGACTCTGCTTACCAGAAAACAACTCTTGCTGCTAGGACCACAAACTGCATGTGATTCAACTCCGTTTATGAAAGGGAATTCAACTCTAGCTTGGCTTACAAGAAACACACTCTGCTTTTGAGAAAGCAGCACTCTTCTACTCTACTGTGTTTCCTATATAGCCAGAACAGTCAGCTTGCTCAGAACTAAAGAACTGTGCTTCCTACACACAAGGGCCTTATCTAATTCAAGTCTGCTTAGGAAACTGAAAAGAATAGTAGTTTCCCTTGCGTCCGATACACTGCATTTGCTGGGATAAGACGCGAGTGGTATTTGCACTGTGTAAGGCCAATTGAGCACAATAGTGAATCTCCTTACCAGAAAACAACTTTTGCTGCTAGGACCAGAAACTGCATGTGATTCAACTCCGTTTATGAAAGGGAAATCAACTGTAGCTCGCCTTACAAGAAACACACTCTGCTTTAGAGAAAGCAGCGCTCTTCTACTCTACTGTGTTTCCTATATAGCCAGAATTGTCAGCTTGCTCAGAACTAAAGAACTGTGCTTCCTACACACAAGGGCCATATCTAATTCAACTCTGCTTAGGAAACTGACAAGAACAGTAGTTTCTCTTGCTTCCAATACACTGCATTTGCTGGGAACAGACGCGAGTGCTATTTGCAATGTGTATGGCCAATTGAGCACAATAGTGACTCTCCTTACCAGAAAACAACTCTTGGTGCTAGGACCAGAAACTGCATGTGATTCAACTCCGTTTATGAAAGGGAATTAAACTCTGGCTCGCCTTACAAGAAACACACTCTGCTTTTGAGAAAGCAGCACTCATCTACTCTACTGTGTTTCCTATAGAGCCAGAACAGTCAGCTTGCTCAGAACCAAAGAACTGTGCTTCCTACACACAAGGGCCATAACTAGTTCAACTCTGCTTAGGAAACTGACAAGAACAGTAGTTTCTCTTGCGTCCAATACACTGCACTTGCTGAGAACAGAAGCGAGTGCTATTTGCATTGTGTATGGCCAAATGAGCACAATAGTTTCTCTCCTTACCAGAAAACAATTCTTGGTGCTAGGACTAGAAACTGCATGTGATTCAACTCCGTTTATGAAAGGGAATTCAACTCTAGCTTGGCTTACAAGAAACACACTCTGCTTTTGAGAAAGCAGCACTCTTCTACTCTACTGTGTTTCCTATATAGCCAGAACAGTCAGCTTGCTCAGAACTAAAGAACTGTGCTTCCTACACACAAGGGCCATATCTAATTCAACTCTGCTTAGGAAACTGACAAGAACAGTAGTTTCTCTTGCGTCCAATACACTGCATTTGCTGGGATAAGGCGCGAGTGCTATTTGCACTGTGGAAGGCCAATTGAGCACAATAGTGAATCTCCTTACCAGAAAACAACTTTTGCTGCTAGGACCAGAAACTGCATGTGATTCAACTCCGTTTATGAAAGGGAAATCAACTCTAGCTCGCCTTACAAGAAACACACTCTGCTTTAGAGAAAGCAGCACTCTTCTACTCTACTGTGTTTCCTATATAGCCAGAATTGTCAGCTTGCTCAGAACTAAAGAACTGTGCTTCCTACACACAAGGCCATATCTAATTCAACTCTGCTTAGGAAACTGACAAGAACACTAGTTTCTCTTGCTTCCAATACACTGCATTTGCTGGGAACAAACGCGAGTGCTATTTGCAATGTGTATGGCCAATTGAGCACAATAGTGACTCTCCTTACCAGAAAACAACTCTTGCTGCTAGGACCACAAACTGCATGTGATTCAACTCCGTTTATGAAAGGGAATTAAACTCTAGCTTGCCTTACAAGAAACACCCTCTGCTTTTGAGAAAGCAGCACTCTTCTACTCTACTGTTTCCTATAAAGCCAGAACAGTCAGCTTGCTCAGAACCAAAGAATTGTGCTTCCTACACACAATGGCCATATCTAGTTCAACTCTGCTTAGGAAACTGACAAGAACAGTAGTTTCTCTTGCGTCCAATACACTGCATTTGCTGGGATAAGACGCGAGTGCTATTTGCACTGTGTAAGGCCAATTGAGCACAATAGTGAATCTCCTTACCAGAAAACAACTTTTGCTGCTAGGACCAGAAGCTGCATGTGATTCAACTCCGTTTATGAAAGGGATATCAACTCTAGCTCGCCTTACAAGAAACACACTATGCTTTAGAGAAAGCAGCGCTCTTCTACTCTACTGTGTTTCCTATATAGCCAGAACTGTCAGCTTGCTCAGAACTAAAGAACTGTGCTTCCTACACACAAGGGCCATATCTAATTCAACTCTGCTTAGGAAACTGACAAGAACAGTAGTTTCTCTTGTGTCCAATACACTGCTTTTGCTGGGAACAGACGCGAGTGCTATTTGCAATGTGTATGGCCACTAGAGCACAATAGTGAATCTCCTTACCAGAAAAAAACTCTTGCTGCTAGGACCAGAAATTGCATGTGATTCAACTCCGTTTATGAAAGGGAATTAAACTCTGGCTCACCTTACAAGAAACACACTTTGCTTTTGAGAAAGCAGCACTCATCTACTCTACTGTGTTTCCTATAGAGCCAGAACAGTCAGCTTGCTCAGAACCAAAGAACTGTGCTTCCTACACACAATGGCCATAACTAGTTCAACTCTGCTTAGGAAACTGACAAGAACAGTAGTTTCTCTTGCGTCCAATACATTGCACTTGCTGAGAACAGAAGCAAGTGCTATTTGCATTGTGTATGGCCATGAGCACAATAGTTACTCTCCTTACCAGAAAACAACTCTTGGTGCTAGGACTAGAAACTCCATGTGATTCAACTCCGTTTATGAAAGGGAATTCAACTCTAGCTTGGCTTACAAGAAACACACTCTGCTTTTGAGAAAGCAGCACTCTTCTACTCTACTGTGTTTCCTATATAGCCAGAACAGTCAGCTTGCTCAGAACTAAAGAACTGTGCTTCCTACACACAAGGGCCTTATCTAATTCAACTCTGCTTAGGAAACTGACAAGAACAGTAGTTTCTCTTGCTTCCAATACACTGCATTTGCTGGGAACAGACGCGAGTGCTATTTGCGATGTGTATGGCCAATTGAGCACAATAGTGACTCTGCTTACCAGAAAACAACTCTTGCTGCTAGGACCACAAACTGCATGTGATTCAACTCCGTTTATGAAAGGGAATTCAACTCTAGCTTGGCTTACAAGAAACACACTCTGCTTTTGAGAAAGCAGCACTCTTCTACTCTACTGTGTTTCCTATATAGCCAAAACAGTCAGCTTGCTCAGAACTAAAGAACTGTGCTTCCTACACACAAGGGCCTTATCTAATTCAAGTCTGCTTAGGAAACTGAAAAGAATAGTAGTTTCCCTTGCGTCCAATACACTGCATTTGCTGGGAACAGACGCGAGTGCTATTTGCAATGTGTATGGCCAATTGAGCACAATAGTGACTCTCCTAACCAGAAAACAACTCTTGCTGCTAGGACCACAAACTGCATGTGATTCAACTCCGTTTATGAAAGGGAATTAAACTCTAGCTTGCCTTACAAGAAACACACTCTGCTTTTGAGAAAGCAGCAATCTTCTACTCTACTGTTTCCTATATAGCCAGAACAGTCAGCTTGCTCAGAACCAAAGAACTGTGCTTCCTACACACAATGGCCATAACTAGTTCAACTCTGCTTAGGAAACTGACAAGAACAGTAGTTTCTCTTGCGTCCAATACACTGCATTTGCTGGGATAAGACGCGAGCGCTATTTGCACTGTGTAAGGCCAATGGAGCACAATAGTGAATCTCCTTACCAGAAAACAACTTTTGCTGCTAGGACCACAAACTGCATGTGATTCAACTCCGTTTATGAAAGGGAAATCAACTCTAGCTCGCCATACAAGAAACACACTCTGCTTTAGAGAAAGCAGCGCTCTTCTACTCTACTGTGTTTCCTATATAGCCAGAACTGTCAGCTTGCTCAGAACTAAAGAACTGTGCTTCCTACACACAAGGGCCATATCTAATTCAACTCTGCTTAGGAAACTGACAAGAACAGTAGTTTTTCTTGCGTCCAATACACTGCATTTGCTGGGATAAGACGCGAGTGCTATTTGCACTGTGTAAGGCCAATTGAGCACAATAGTGAATCTCCTTACCAGAAAACAACTTTTGCTGCTAGGACCAGAAACTGCATGTGATTCAACTCCGTTTATGAAAGGAAATCAACTCTAGCTCGCCTTACAAGAAACACACTCTGCTTTAGAAAGCAGCACTCTTCTTCTCTACTGTGTTTCCTATATAGCCAGAATTGTCAGCTTGCTCAGAACTAAAGAACTGTGCTTCCTACACACAAGGTCCATATCTAATTCAACTCTGCTTAGAAAACTGACAGGAACAGTAGTTTCTCTTGCTTCCAATACACTGCATTTGCTGGGAACAGACGCGAGTGCTATTTGCAATGTGTATGGCCAATTGTGCACAATAGTGACTCTGCTTACCAGAAAACAACTCTTGCTGCTAGGACCACAAACTCCATGTGATTCAACTCCGTTTATGAAAGGAAATCAACTCTAGCTCGCCATACAAGAAACACACTCTGCTTTAGAGAAAGCAGCGCTCTTCTACTCTACTGTGTTTCCTATATAGCCAGAACTGTCAGCTTGCTCAGAACTAAAGAACTGTGCTTCCTACACACAAGGGCCATATCTAATTCAACTCTGCTTAGGAAACTGACAAGAACAGTAGTTTTTCTTGCGTCCAATACACTGCATTTGCTGGGATAAGACGCGAGTGCTATTTGCAATGTGTATGGCCAATTGAGCACAATAGTGACTCTCCTTACCAGAAAACAACTCTTGGTGCTAGGACCAGAAACTGCATGTGATTCAACTCCGTTTATGAAAGGGAATTAAACTCTGGCTCGCCTTACAAGAAACACACTCTGCTTTTGAGAAAGCAGCACTCATCTACTCTACTGTGTTTCCTATAGAGCCAGAACAGTCAGCTTGCTCAGAACCAAAGAACTGTGCTTCCTACACACAAGGGCCATAACTAGTTCAACTCTGCTTAGGAAACTGACAAGAACAGTAGTTTCTCTTGCGTCCAATACACTGCACTTGCTGAGAACAGAAGCGAGTGCTATTTGCATTGTGTATGGCCAAATGAGCACAATAGTTTCTCTCCTTACCAGAAAACAATTCTTGGTGCTAGGACTAGAAACTGCATGTGATTCAACTCCATTTATGAAAGGGAATTCAACTCTAGCTTGGCTTACAAGAAACACACTCTGCTTTTGAGAAAGCAGCACTCTTCTACTCTACTGTGTTTCCTATATAGCCAGAACAGTCAGCTTGCTCAGAACTAAAGAACTGTGCTTCCTACACACAAGGGCCATATCTAATTCAACTCTGCTTAGGAAACTGACAAGAACAGTAGTTTCTCTTGCGTCCAATACACTGCATTTGCTGGGATAAGGCGCGAGTGCTATTTGCACTGTGGAAGGCCAATTGAGCACAATAGTGAATCTCCTTACCAGAAAACAACTTTTGCTGCTAGGACCAGAAACTGCATGTGATTCAACTCCGTTTATGAAAGGGAAATCAACTCTAGCTCGCCTTACAAGAAACACACTCTGCTTTAGAGAAAGCAGCACTCTTCTACTCTACTGTGTTTCCTATATAGCCAGAATTGTCAGCTTGCTCAGAACTAAAGAACTGTGCTTCCTACACACAAGGCCATATCTAATTCAACTCTGCTTAGGAAACTGACAAGAACACTAGTTTCTCTTGCTTCCAATACACTGCATTTGCTGGGAACAAACGCGAGTGCTATTTGCAATGTGTATGGCCAATTGAGCACAATAGTGACTCTCCTTACCAGAAAACAACTCTTGCTGCTAGGACCACAAACTGCATGTGATTCAACTCCGTTTATGTATGGGAATTAAACTCTAGCTTGCCTTACAAGAAACACCCTCTGCTTTTGAGAAAGCAGCACTCTTCTACTCTACTGTTTCCTATAAAGCCAGAACAGTCAGCTTGCTCAGAACCAAAGAATTGTGCTTCCTACACACAATGGCCATATCTAGTTCAACTCTGCTTAGGAAACTGACAAGAACAGTAGTTTCTCTTGCGTCCAATACACTGCATTTGCTGGGATAAGACGCGAGTGCTATTTGCACTGTGTAAGGCCAATTGAGCATAATAGTGAATCTCCTTACCAGAAAACAACTTTTGCTGCTAGGACCAGAAGCTGCATGTGATTCAACTCCGTTTATGAAAGGGATATCAACTCTAGCTCGCCTTACAAGAAACACACTATGCTTTAGAGAAAGCAGCGCTCTTCTACTCTACTGTGTTTCCTATATAGCCAGAACTGTCAGCTTGCTCAGAACTAAAGAACTGTGCTTCCTACACACAAGGGCCATATCTAATTCAACTCTGCTTAGGAAACTGACAAGAACAGTAGTTTCTCTTGCGTCCAATACACTGCATTTGCTGGGAACAGACGCGAGTGCTATTTGCAATGTGTATGGCCACTAGAGCACAATAGTGAATCTCCTTACCAGAAAAAAACTCTTGCTGCTAGGACCAGAAATTGCATGTGATTCAACTCCGTTTATGAAAGGGAATTAAACTCTGGCTCACCTTACAAGAAACACACTTTGCTTTTGAGAAAGCAGCACTCATCTACTCTACTGTGTTTCCTATAGAGCCAGAACAGTCAGCTTGCTCAGAACCAAAGAACTGTGCTTCCTACACACAATGGCCATAACTAGTTCAACTCTGCTTAGGAAACTGACAAGAACAGTAGTTTCTCTTGCGTCCAATACATTGCACTTGCTGAGAACAGAAGCGAGTGCTATTTGCATTGTGTATGGCCATGAGCACAATAGTTACTCTCCTTACCAGAAAACAACTCTTGGTGCTAGGACTAGAAACTCCATGTGATTCAACTCCGTTTATGAAAGGGAATTCAACTCTAGCTTGGCTTACAAGAAACACACTCTGCTTTTGAGAAAGCAGCACTCTTCTACTCTACTGTGTTTCCTATATAGCCAGAACAGTCAGCTTGCTCAGAACTAAAGAACTGTGCTTCCTACACACAAGGGCCTTATCTAATTCAACTCTGCTTAGGAAACTGACAAGAACAGTAGTTTCTCTTGCTTCCAATACACTGCATTTGCTGGGAACAGACGCGAGTGCTATTTGCGATGTGTATGGCCAATTGAGCACAATAGTGACTCTGCTTACCAGAAAACAACTCTTGCTGCTAGGACCACAAACTGCATGTGATTCAACTCCGTTTATGAAAGGGAATTCAACTCTAGCTTGGCTTACAAGAAACACACTCTGCTTTTGAGAAAGCAGCACTCTTCTACTCTACTGTGTTTCCTATATAGCCAAAACAGTCAGCTTGCTCAGAACTAAAGAACTGTGCTTCCTACACACAAGGGCCTTATCTAATTCAAGTCTGCTTAGGAAACTGAAAAGAATAGTAGTTTCCCTTGCGTCCAATACACTGCATTTGCTGGGAACAGACGCGAGTGCTATTTGCAATGTGTATGGCCAATTGAGCACAATAGTGACTCTCCTAACCAGAAAACAACTCTTGCTGCTAGGACCACAAACTGCATGTGATTCAACTCCGTTTATGAAAGGGAATTAAACTCTAGCTTGCCTTACAAGAAACACACTCTGCTTTTGAGAAAGCAGCAATCTTCTACTCTACTGTTTCCTATATAGCCAGAACAGTCAGCTTGCTCAGAACCAAAGAACTGTGCTTCCTACACACAATGGCCATAACTAGTTCAACTCTGCTTAGGAAACTGACAAGAACAGTAGTTTCTCTTGCGTCCAATACACTGCATTTGCTGGGATAAGACGCGAGCGCTATTTGCACTGTGTAAGGCCAATTGAGCACAATAGTGAATCTCCTTACCAGAAAACAACTTTTGCTGCTAGGACCACAAACTGCATGTGATTCAACTCCGTTTATGAAAGGGAAATCAACTCTAGCTCGCCATACAAGAAACACACTCTGCTTTAGAGAAAGCAGCGCTCTTCTACTCTACTGTGTTTCCTATATAGCCAGAACTGTCAGCTTGCTCAGAACTAAAGAACTGTGCTTCCTACACACAAGGGCCATATCTAATTCAACTCTGCTTAGGAAACTGACAAGAACAGTAGTTTTTCTTGCGTCCAATACACTGCATTTGCTGGGATAAGACGCGAGTGCTATTTGCACTGTGTAAGGCCAATTGAGCACAATAGTGAATCTCCTTACCAGAAAACAACTTTTGCTGCTAGGACCAGAAACTGCATGTGATTCAACTCCGTTTATGAAAGGAAATCAACTCTAGCTCGCCTTACAAGAAACACACTCTGCTTTAGAAAGCAGCACTCTTCTTCTCTACTGTGTTTCCTATATAGCCAGAATTGTCAGCTTGCTCAGAACTAAAGAACTGTGCTTCCTACACACAAGGTCCATATCTAATTCAACTCTGCTTAGAAAACTGACAGGAACAGTAGTTTCTCTTGCTTCCAATACACTGCATTTGCTGGGAACAGACGCGAGTGCTATTTGCAATGTGTATGGCCAATTGTGCACAATAGTGACTCTGCTTACCAGAAAACAACTCTTGCTGCTAGGACCACAAACTCCATGTGATTCAACTCCGTTTATGAAAGGAAATCAACTCTAGCTCGCCATACAAGAAACACACTCTGCTTTAGAGAAAGCAGCGCTCTTCTACTCTACTGTGTTTCCTATATAGCCAGAACTGTCAGCTTGCTCAGAACTAAAGAACTGTGCTTCCTACACACAAGGGCCATATCTAATTCAACTCTGCTTAGGAAACTGACAAGAACAGTAGTTTTTCTTGCGTCCAATACACTGCATTTGCTGGGATAAGACGCGAGTGCTATTTGCACTGTGTAAGGCCAATTGAGCACAATAGTGAATCTCCTTACCAGAAAACAACTTTTGCTGCTAGGACCAGAAACTGCATGTGATTCAACTCCGTTTATGAAAGGAAATCAACTCTAGCTTGCCTTACAAGAAACACACTCTGCTTTAGAAAGCAGCACTCTTCTTCTCTACTGTGTTTCCTATATAGCCAGAATTGTCAGCTTGCTCAGAACTAAAGAACTGTGCTTCCTACACACAAGGGCCATATCTAATTCAACTCTGCTTAGAAAACTGACAAGAACAGTAGTTTCTCTTGCTTCCAATACACTGCATTTGCTGGGAACAGACGCGAGTGCTATTTGCAATGTGTATGGCCAATTGTGCACAATAGTGACTCTGCTTACCAGAAAACAACTCTTGCTGCTAGGACCACAAACTGCATGTGATTCAACTCCGTTTATGAAAGGGAATTAAACTCTAGCTTGCCTTACAAGAAACACACTCTGCTTTTGAGAAAGCAGCACTCTTCTACTCTACTGTGTTTCCTATATAGCCAGAACAGTCAGCTTGCTCAGAACCAAAGAACTGTGCTTCCTACACACAATGGCCATAACTAGTTCAACTCTGCTTAGGAAACTGACAAGAACAGTAGTTTCTCTTGCGTCCAATACACTGCATTTGCTGGGATAAGACGCGAGTGCTATTTGCACTGTGTAAGGCCAATTGAGCACAATAGTGACTCTCCTTACCAGAAAACAACTTTTGCTGCTACGACCAGAAACTGCATGTGATTCAACTCCGTTTATGAAAGGGAAATCAACTCTAGCTCGCCATACAAGAAACACACTCTGCTTTAGAGAAAGCAGCGCTCTTCTACTCTACTGTGTTTCCTATATAGCCAGAACTGTCAGCTTGCTCAGAACTAAAGAACTGTGCTTCCTACACACAAGGGCCATATCTAATTCAACTCTGCTTAGGAAACTGACAAGAACAGTAGTTTCTCTTGCGTCCAATACACTGCATTTGCTGGGATAAGACGCGAGTGCTATTTGCACTGTGTAAGGCCAATTGAGCACAATAGTGAATCTCCTTACCAGAAAACAACTTTTGCTGCTAGGACCAGAAACTGCATGTGATTCAACTCCGTTTATGAAAGGAAATCAACTCTAACTCGCCTTACAAGAAACACAATCTGCTTTAGAAAGCAGCACTCTTCTTCTCTACTGTGTTTCCTATATAGCCAGAATTGTCAGCTTGCTCAGAACTAAAGAACTGTGCTTCCTACACACAAGGGTCATATCTAATTCAACTCTGCTTAGGAAACTGACAAGAACAGTAGTTTCTCTTGCTTCCAATACACTGCATTTGCTGGGAACAGACGCGAGTGCTGTTTGCAATGTGTATGGCCAATTGAGCACAATAGTGACTCTCCTTACCAGAAAACAACTCTTGCTGCTAGGACCACAAACTGCATGTGATTCAACTCCGTTTATGAAAGGGAATTAAACTCTGGCTCGCCTTCCAAGAAACACACTCTGCTTTTGAGAAAGCAGCACTCATCTACTCTACTGTGTTTCCTATAGAGCCAGAACAGTCAGCTTGCTCAAACCAAAGAACTGTGCTTCCTACACACAATGGCCATAACTAGTTCAACTCTGCTTAGGAAACTGACAAGAACAGTTGTTTTTCTTGCGTCCAATACACTGCACTTGCTGAGAACAGAAGCGAGTGCTATTTGCATTGTGTATGGCCAAATGAGCACAATAGTTACTCTCCTTACCAGAAAACAACTGTTGGTGCTAGGACTAGAAACTGCATGTGATTCAACTCCGTTTATGAAAGTGATATCAACTCTAGGTCGCCTTACAAGAAACACACTCTGCTTTAGAGAAAGCAGCGCTCTTCTACTCTATTGTGTTTCCTATATAGCCAGAACTGTCAGCTTGCTCAGAACTAAAGAACTGTGCTTCCTACACACAAGGGCCATATCTAATTCAACTCTGCTTAGGAAACTGACAAGAACAGTAGTTTCTCTTGCGTCCAATACAATGCACTTACTGGGTACAGACGCGAGTGCTATTTGCACTGTGTATGGCCAAATGAGCACAATAGTTACTCTCCTTACCAGAAAACAACTCTTGCTGCTAGGACCACAAACTGCATGTGATTCAACTCCGTTTATGAAAGGGAATTAAACTCTGGCTCGCCTTACAAGAAACACACTCTGCTTTTGAGAAAGCAGCACTCATCTACTCTACTGTGTTTCCTATAGAGCCAGAACAGTCAGCTTGCTCAGAACCAAAGAACTGTTTTTCCTACACACAATGGCCATAACTAGTTCAACTCTGCTTAGGAAACTGACAAGAACAGTTGTTTTTCTTGCGTCCAATACACTGCACTTGCTGAGAACAGAAGCGAGTGCTATTTGCATTGTGTATGGCCAAATGAGCACAATAGTTACTCTCCTTACCAGAAAACAACTGTTGGTGCTAGGACTAGAAACTGCATGTGATTCAACTCCGTTTATGAAAGTGATATCAACTCTAGGTCGCCTTACAAGAAACACACTCTGCTTTTGAGAAAGCAGCACTCTTCTACTCTACTGTGTTTCCTATATAGCCAGAACAGTCAGCTTGCTCAGAACTAAAGAACTGTGCTTCCTACACACAAGGGCCTTATGTAATTCAACTCTGCTTAGGAAACTGACAAGAACAGCAGTTTCTCTTGCTTCCAATACTCTGCATTTGCTGGGAACAGACGCGAGTGCTATTTGCAATGTGTATGGCCAATTGAGCACAATAGTGACTCTGCTTACCAGAAAACAACTCTTGCTGCTAGGACCACAAACTGCATGTGATTCAACTCCGTTTATGAAAGGGAATTCAACTCTAGCTTGGCTTAGAAGAAACACACTCTGCTTTAGAGAAAGCAGCACTCTTCTACTCTACTGTGTTTCCTATATAGCCAGAATTGTCAGCTTGCTCAGAACTAAAGAACTGTGCTTCCTACACACAAGGGCCATATCTAATTCAACTCTGCTTAGGAAACTGACAAGAACAGTAGTTTCTCTTGCTTCCAATACACTGCATTTGCTGGGAACAGACGCGAGTGCTATTTGCAATGTGTATGGCCAATTGTGCACAATAGTGACTCTGCTTACCAGAAAACAACTCTTGCTGCTAGGACCACAAACTGCATGTGATTCAACTCCGTTTATGAAAGGGAATTCAACTCTAGCTTGGCTTACAAGAAACACACTCTGCTTTTGAGAAAGCAGCACTCTTCTACTCTACTGTGTTTCCTATATAGCCAGAACAGTCAGCTTGCTCAGAACCAAAGAACTGTGCTTCCTACACACAATGGCCATAACTAGTTCAACTCTGCTTAGGAAACTGACAAGAACAGTAGTTTCTCTTGCGTCCAATACACTGCATTTGCTGGGATAAGACGCGAGTGCTATTTGCATTGTGTATGGCCAAATGAGCACAATAGTTACTCTCCTTACCAGAAAACAATTCTTGGTGCTAGGACTAGAAACTGCATGTGATTCAACTCCGTTTATGAAAGGGAATTCAACTCTAGCTTGGCTTACAAGAAACACACTCTGCTTTTGAGAAAGCAGCACTCTTCTACTCTACTGTGTTTCCTATATAGCCAGAACAGTCAGCTTGCTCAGAACTAAAGAACTGTGCTTCCTACACACAAGGGGCATATCTAATTCAACTCTGCTTAGGAAACTGACAAGAACAGTAGTTTCTCTTGCGTCCAATACACTGCATTTGCTGGGATAAGGCGCGAGTGCTATTTGCACTGTGTAAGGCCAATTGAGCACAATAGTGAATCTCCTTACCAGAAAACAACTTTTGCTGCTAGGACCAGAAACTGCATGTGATTCAACTCCGTTTATGAAAGGGAAATCAACTCTAGCTCGCCTTACAAGAAACACACTCTGCTTTAGAGAAAGCAGCACTCTTCTACTCTACTGTGTTTCCTATATAGCCAGAATTGTCAGCTTGCTCAGAACTAAAGAACTGTGCTTCCTACACACAAGGGCCATATCTAATTCAACTCTGCTTAGGAAACTGACAAGAACAGTAGTTTCTCTTGCTTCCAATACACTGCATTTGCTGGGAACAGACGCGAGTGCTATTTGCAATGTGTATGGCCAATTGAGCACAATAGTGACTCTGCTTACCAGAAAACAACTCTTGCTGCTAGGACCACAAACTGCATGTGATTCAACTCCGTTTATGAAAGGGAATTAAACTCTGGCTCACCTTACAAGAAACACACTCTGCTTTTGAGAAAGCAGCACTCTTCTACTCTACTGTTTCCTATATAGCCAGAACAGTCAGCTTGCTCAGAACCAAAGAACTGTGCTTCCTACACACAATGGCCATAACTAGTTCAACTCTGCTTAGGAAACTGACAAGAACAGTAGTTTCTCTTGCGTCAATACACTGCATTTGCTGGGATAAGACGCGAGTGCTATTTGCACTGTGTAAGGCCAATTGAGCACAATAGTGAATCTCCTTACCAGAAAACAACTTTTGCTGCTAGGACCAGAAACTGCATGTGATTCAACTCCGTTTATGAAAGGGAAATCAACTCTAGCTCGCCTTACAAGAAACACACTCTGCTTTAGAGAAAGCAGCGCTCTTCTACTCTACTGTGTTTCCTATATAGCCAGAACTGTCAGCTTGCTCAGAACTAAAGAACTGTGCTTCCTACACACAAAGGCCATATCTAATTCAACTCTGCTTAGGAAACTGACAAGAACAGTAGTTTCTCTTGCGTCCAATACAATGCACTTGCTGGGTACAGACGCGAGTGCTATTTGCACTGTGTATGGCCAAATGAGCACAATAGTTACTCTCCTTACCAGAAAACATCTCTTGGTGCTAGGACCAGAAACTGCATGTGATTCAACTCCGTTTATGAAAGGGAATTAAACTCTGGCTCGCCTTACAAGAAACACACTCTGCTTTTGAGAAAGCAGCACTCATCTACTCTACTGTGTTTCCTATAGAGCCAGAACAGTCAGCTTGCTCAGAACCAAAGAACTGTGCTTCCTACACACAAGGGCCATAACTAGTTCAACTCTGCTTAGGAAACTGTCAAGAACAGTAGTTTCTCTTGCGTCCAATACACTGCACTTGCTGAGAACAGAAGCGCGTGCTATTTGCATTGTGTATGGCCAAATGAGCACAATAGTTACTCTCCTTACCAGAAAACAATTCTTGGTGCTAGGACTAGAAACTGCATGTGATTCAACTCCGTTTATGAAAGGGAATTCAACTCTAGCTTGGCTTACAAGAAACACACTCTGCTTTTGAGAAAGCAGCACTCTTCTACTCTACTGTGTTTCCTATATAGCCAGAACAGTCAGCTTGCTCAGAACTAAAGAACTGTGCTTCCTACACACAAGGGGCATATCTAATTCAACTCTGCTTAGGAAACTGACAAGAACAGTAGTTTCTCTTGCGTCCAATACACTGCATTTGCTGGGATAAGGCGCGAGTGCTATTTGCACTGTGGAAGGCCAATTGAGCACAATAGTGAATCTCCTTACCAGAAAACAACTTTTGCTGCTAGGACCAGAAACTGCATGTGATTCAACTCCGTTTATGAAAGGGAAATCAACTCTAGCTCGCCTTACAAGAAACACACTCTGCTTTAGAGAAAGCAGCACTCTTCTACTCTACTGTGTTTCCTATATAGCCAGAATTGTCAGCTTGCTCAGAACTAAAGAACTGTGCTTCCTACACACAAGGGCCATATCTAATTCAACTCTGCTTAGGAAACTGACAAGAACAGTAGTTTCTCTTGCTTCCAATATACTGCATTTGCTGGGAACAGACGCGAGTGCTATTTGCAATGTGTATGGCCAATTGAGCACAATAGTGACTCTGCTTACCAGAAAACAACTCTTGCTGCTAGGACCACAAACTGCATGTGATTCAACTCCGTTTATGAAAGGGAATTCAACTCTAGCTTGGCTTACAAGAAACACACTCTGCTTTTGAGAAAGCAGCACTCTTCTACTCTACTGTGTTTCCTATATAGCCAGAACAGTCAGCTTGCTCAGAACTAAAGAACTGTGCTTCCTACACACAAGGGCCTTATCTAATTCAACTCTGCTTAGGAAACTAACAAGAACAGTAGTTTCTCTTGCGTCCAATACACTGCATTTGCTGGGATAAGACGCGAGTGCTCTTTGCACTGTGTAAGGCTAATTGAGCACAATAGTGTATCTCCTTACCAGAAAACAACTTTTGCTGCTAGGACCAGAAACTGCAAGTGATTCAACTCCGTTTATGAAAGGGAAATGAACTCTAGCTCGCCTTACAAGAAACACACTCTGCTTTAGAGAAAGCAGCACTCTTCTACTCTACTGTGTTTCCTATATAGCCAGAATTGTAAGCTTGCTCAGAACTAAAGAACTGTGCTTCCTACACACAAGGGCCATATCTAATTCAACTCTGCTTAGGAAACTGACAAGAACAGTAGTTTCTCTTGCTTCCAATACACTGCATTTGCTGGGAACAAACGCGAGTGCTATTTGCAATGTGTATGGCCAATTGAGCACAATAGTGACTCTCCTTACCAGAAAACAACTCTTGCTGCTAGGACCACAAACTGCATGTGATTCAACTCGGTTTATGAAAGGGAATTAAACTCTAGCTTGCCTTACAAGAAACACCCTCTGCTTTTGAGAAAGCAGCACTCTTCTACTCTACTGTTTCCTATAAAGCCAGAACAGTCAGCTTGCTCAGAACCAAAGAATTGTGCTTCCTACTCACAATGGCCATAACTAGTTCAAATCTGCTTAGGAAACTGACAAGAACAGTAGTTTCTCTTGCGTCCAATACACTGCATTTGCTGGGATAAGAAGCGAGTGCTATTTGCATTGTGTAAGGCCAATTGAGCACAATAGTGAATCTCCTTACCAGAAAACAACTTTTGCTGCTACGACCAGAAGCTGCATGTGATTCAACTCCGTTTATGAAAGGGATATCAACTCTAGCTCGCCTTACAAGAAACACACTCTGCTTTAGAGAAAGCAGCGCTCTTCTACTCTACTGTGTTTCCTATATAGCCAGAACTGTCAGCTTGCTCAGAACTAAAGAACTGTGCTTCCTACACACAAGGGCCATATCTCATTCAACTCTGCTTAGGAAACTGACAAGAACAGTAGTTTCTCTTGCGTCCAATACACTGCATTTGCTGGGAACAGACGCGAGTGCTATTTGCAATGTGTATGGCCACTTGAGCACAATAGTGAATCTCCTTACCAGAAAAAAACTCTTGCTGCTAGGACCAGAAATTGCATGTGATTCAACTCCGTTTATGAAAGGGAATTAAACTCTGGCTCACCTTACAAGAAACACACTTTGCTTTTGAGAAAGCAGCACTCATCTACTCTACTGTGTTTCCTATAGAGCCAGAACAGTCAGCTTACTCAGAACCAAAGAACTGTGCTTCCTACACACAATGGCCATAACTAGTTCAACTCTGCTTAGGAAACTGACAAGAACAGTAGTTTCTCTTGCGTCCAATACACTGCACTTGCTGAGAACAGAAGCGAGTGCTATTTGCATTGTGTATGGCCATGAGCACAATAGTTACTCTCCTTACCAGAAAACAACTCTTGGTGCTAGGACTAGAAACTCCATGTGAATCAACTCCGTTTATGAAAGGGAAATCAACTCTAGCACGCCTTACAAGAAACACACTCTGCTTTTGAGAAAGCAGCACTCTTCTACTCTACTGTGTTTCCTATATAGCCAGAATTGTCAGCTTGCTCAGAACTAAAGAACTGTGCTTCCTACACACAAGGGCCATATCTAATTCAATTCTGCTTAGGAAACTGACAAGAACAGTAGTTTCTCTTGCTTCCAATACACTGCATTTGCTGGGAACAGACGCGAGTGCTATTTGCAATGTGTATGGCCAATTGAGCACAATAGTGACTCTGCTTACCAGAAAACAACTCTTGCTGCTAGGACCACAAACTGCATGTGATTCAACTCCGTTTATGAAAGGGAATTCAACTCTAGCTTGGCTTACAAGAAACACACTCTGCTTTTGAGAAAGCAGCACTCTTCTACTCTACTGTGTTTCCTATATAGCCAGAATTGTCAGCTTGCTCAGAACTAAAGAACTGTGCTTCCTACACACAAGGGCCATATTTAATTCAACTCTGCTTAGGAAACTGACAAGAACAGTAGTTTCTCTTGCGTCCAATACACTGCATTTGCTGGGAACAGACGCGAGTGCTATTTGAAATGTGTATGGCCAATTGAGCACAATAGTGACTCTGCTTACCAGAAAACAACTTTTGCTGCAAGGACCAGAAACTGCATGTGATTCAACTCCGTTTATGAAAGGGAAATCAACTCTAGCTCGCCTTACAAGAAACACACTCTGCTTTAGAGAAAGCAGCACTCTTCTACTCTACTGTGTTTCCTATATAGCCAGAATTGTCAGCTTGCTCAGAACTAAAGAACTGTGCTTCCTACACACAATTGCCATAACTAATTCAACTCGGCTTAGGAAACTGACAGGAACAGTAGTTTCTCTTGCGTCCAATACACTGCACTTGCTGAGAACAAAAGCGAGTGCTATTTGCACTGTGTATGGCCAAATGAGCACAATAGTGAATCTCCTTACCAGAAAACAACTCTTGCTACTAGGACCACAAACTGCATGTGATTCAACTCCGTTTATGAAAGGGAATTCAACTCTAGCTCGCCTTACAAGAAACACACTCTGCTTTAGAGAAAGCAGCACTCTTCTACTCTACTGTGTTTCCTATATAGCCAGAATTTTCAGCTTGCTCAGAACTAAAGAACTGTGCTTCCTACACACAAGGGCCATATCTAATTCAACTCTGCTTAGGAAACTGACAAGAACAGTAGTTTCTCTTGCTTCCAATACACTGCATTTGCTGGGAACAGACGCGAGTTCTATTTGCAATGTGTATGGCCAATTGAGCACAATAGTGACTCTGCTTACCAGAAAACAACTCTTGCTGCTAGGACCACAAACTGCATGTGATTCAACTCCGTTTATGAAAGGGAATTCAACTCTAGCTTGGCTTACAAGAAACACACTCTGCTTTTGAGAAAGCAGCACTCTTCTACTCTACTGTGTTTCCTATATAGCCAGAACAGTCAGCTGCCTCAGAAGTAAAGAACTGTGCTTCCTACACACAAGGGCCATATCTAATTCAACTCTGCTTAGGAAACTGACAAGAACAGTAGTTTCTCTTGCGTCCAATACACTGCATTTGCTGGGATAAGACGCGAGTGCTATTTGCACTGTGTAAGGCCAATTGAGCACAATAGTGAATCTCCTTACCAGAAAACAACTTTTGCTGCTACGACCAGAAACTGCATGTGATTCAACTCCGTTTATGAAAGGGAAATCAACTCTAGCTCGCCTTACAAGAAACACACTCTGCTTTAGAGAAAGCAGCGCTCTTCTACTCTACTGTGTTTCCTATATAGCCAGAACAGTCAGCTTGCTCAGAACTAAAGAACTGTGCTTCCTACACACAAGGGCCATATCTAATTCAACGCTGCTTAGGAAACTGACAAGAACAGTAGTTTCTCTTGCTTCCAATACACTGCATTTGCTGGGAACAGACGCGAGTGCTATTTGCAATGTGTATGGCCAATTAAGCACAATAGTGACTCTGCTTACCAGAAAACAACTCTTGCTGCTAGGACCACAAACTGCATGTGATTCAACTCCGTTTATGAAAGGGAATTCAACTCTAGCTTGGCTTACAAGAAACACACTCTGCTTTTGAGAAAGCAGCACTCTTCTACTCTACTGTGTTTCCTATATAGCCAGAACAGTCAGCTTGCTCAGAACTAAAGAACTGTGCTTCCTACACACAAGGGCCTTATCTAATTCAAGTCTGCTTAGGAAACTGACAAGAACAGTAGTTTCTCTTGCGTCCAATACACTGCATTTGCTGGGATAAGACGCGAGTGCTATTTGCACTGTGTAAGGCCAATTGAGCACAATAGTGAATCTCCTTACCAGAAAACAACTTTTGCTGCTAGGACCAGAAACTGCATGTGATTCAACTCCGTTTATTAAGGGGAAATCAACTCTAGCTCGCCTTACAAGAAACACACTCTGCTTTTGAGAAAGCAGCACTCATCTACTCTACTGTGTTTCCTATAGAGCCAGTACAGTCAGCTTGCTCAGAACCAAAGAACTGTGCTTCCTACACACAATGGCCATAACTAGTTCAACTCTGCTTAGGAAACTGACAAGAACAGTTGTTTTTCTTGCGTCCAATACACTGCACTTGCTGAGAACAGAAGCGAGTGCTATTTGCATTGTGTATGGCCAAATGAGCACAATATTTACTCTCCTTACCAGAAAACAACTCTTGGTGCTAGGACTAGAAACTGCATGTGATTCAACTCCGTTTATGAAAGGGAATTCAACTCTAGCTTGGCTTACAAGAAACACACTCTGCTTTTGAGAAAGCAGCACTCTTCTACTCTACTGTGTTTCCTATATAGCCAGAACAGTCAGCTTGCTTAGAACTAAAGAACTGTGCTTCCTACACACAAGGACCATATCTAATTCAACTCTGCTTAGGAAACTGACAAGAACAGTAGTTTCTCTTACGTCCAATACACTGTATTTGCTGGGATAAGACGCGAGTGCTATTTGCACTGTGTAAGGCCAATTGAGCACAATAGTGAATCTCCTTACCAGAAAACAACTTTTGCTGCTAGGACCAGAAACTGCATGTGATTCAACTCCGTTTATGAAAGGGAAATCAACTCTAGCTCGCCTTACAAGAAACACACTCTGCTTTAGAAAGCAGCACTCTTCTTCTCTACTGTGTTTCCTATATAGCCAGAATTGTCAGCTTGCTCAGAACTAAAGAACTGTGCTTCCTACACACAAGGGCCATATCTAATTCAACTCTGCTTAGGAAACTGACAAGAACAGTAGTTTCTCTTGCGTCCAATACACTGCATTTGCTGGGAACAGACGCGAGTGCTATTTGCAATGTGTATGGCCAATTGAGCACAATAGTGACTCTCCTTACCAGAAAACAACTCTTGCTGCTAGGACCACAAACTGAATGTGATTCAACTCCGTTTATGAAAGGGAATTAAACTCTAGCTTGCCTTACAAGAAACACCCTCTGCTTTTGAGAAAGCAGCTTCTTCTACTCTACTGTTTCCTATAAAGCAAGAACAGTCAGCTTGCTCAGAACCAAAGAACTGTGCTTCCTACACACAATGGCCCTAACTAGTTCAACTCTGCTTAGGAAACTGACAAGAACAGTAGTTTCTCTTGCGTCCAATACACTGCATTTGCTGGGATAAGACGCGAGTGCTATTTGCACTGTGTAAGGCCAATTGAGCACAATAGTGAATCTCCTTACCAGAAAACAACTTTTGCTGCTAGGACCAGAAACTGCATGTGATTCAACTCCGTTTATGAAATGGAAATCAACTCTAGCTCGCCTTACAAGAAACACACTCTGCTTTAGAGAAAGCAGCGCTCTTCTACTCTACTGTGTTTCCTATATAGCCAGAACTGTCAGCTTGCTCAGAACTAAAGAACTGTGCTTCCTACACACAAGGGCCATATGTAATTCAACTCTGCTTAGGAAACTGACAAGAACAGTAGTTTCTCTTGCGTCCAATACACTGCATTTGCTGGGAACAGACGCGAGTGCTATTTGCAATATGTATGGCCACTTGAGCACAATAGTGAATATCCTTACCAGAAAAAAACTCTTGCTGCTAGGACAAGAAATTGCATGTGATTCAACTCCGTTTATGAAAGGGAATTAAACTCTGGCTCGCCTTACAAGAAACACACTCTGCTTTTGAGAAAGCAGCACTCATCTACTCTACTGTGTTTCCTATAGAGCCAGAACAGTCAGCTTGCTCAGAACCAAAGAACTGTGCTTCCTACACACAATGGCCATAACTAGTTCAACTCTGCTTAGGAAACTGACAAGAACAGTAGTTTCTCTTGCGTCCAATACACTGCACTTGCTGAGAACAGAAGCGAGTGCTATTTGCATTGTGTATGGCCAAATGAGCACAATAGTTACTCTCCTTACCAGAAAACAACTCTTGGTGCTAGGACTAGAAACTGCATGTGATTCAACTCCGTTTATGAAAGGGAATTAAACTCTGGCTCGCCTTACAAGAAACACACTCTGCTTTTGAGAAAGCAGCACTCTTCTACTCTACTGTGTTTCCTATATAGCCAGAACAGTCAGCTTGCTCAGAACTAAAGAACTGTGCTTCCTACACACAAGGGCCATATCTAATTCAACTCTGCTTAGGAAACTGACAAGAACAGTAGTTTCTCTTGGGTCCAATACACTGCACTTGCTGAGAACAAAAGCGAGTGCTATTTGCACTGTGTATGGCCAAATGAGCACAATAGTGAATCTCCTTACCAGAAAACAACTCTTGCTACTAGGACCAGAAACTGCATGTGATTCAACTCCGAGGAATTCAACTCTAGCTTGCCTTAAGAGAAACACACTCTGCTTTTGAGAAAGAAGCACTCTTCTACTCTACTGTTTTTCCTGTAGAGCCAGAAGAGTCAGCTTGCTCAGAAACAAAGAACTGTGCTTCCTACACATAAGCTCCATATCTACTTGAACTCTCCTTAGGAAACTGACAAGAACAGTAGTCTCTTGCGTCCAATACACTGCATTTGCTGGGATAAGACGCGAGTGCTATTTGCACTGTGTAAGGCCAATTGAGCACAATAGTGACTCTATTTACCAGAAAACAACTCTTGGTGCTAGGACCAGAAACTGCATGTGATTCAACTCCGTTTATGAAAGTGAATTCAACTCTAGCTTGCCTTACAAGGAACACACTCTTCTTTTGAGAAAGCAGCACTCTTCTACTCTACTGTGTTTCCTATATAGCCAGAACAGTCAGCTTGCTCAGAACTAAAGAACTGTGCTTCCTACACACAAGGGCCATATCTAATTCAACTCTGCTTAGGAAACTGACAAGAACAGTAGTTTCTCTTGCTTCCAATACACTGCATTTGCTGGGAACAGACGCGAGTGCTATTTGCAATGTGTATGGCCAATTAAGCACAATAGTGACTCTGCTTACCAGAAAACAACTCTTGCTGCTAGGACCACAAACTGCATGTGATTCAACTCCGTTTATGAAAGGGAATTCAACTCTAGCTTGGCTTACAAGAAACACACTCTGCTTTTGAGAAAGCAGCACTCTTCTACTCTACTGTGTTTCCTATATAGCCAGAACAGTCAGCTTGCTCAGAACTAAAGAACTGTGCTTCCTACACACAAGGGCCTTATCTAATTCAAGTCTGCTTAGGAAACTGACAAGAACAGTAGTTTCTCTTGCGTCCAATACACTGCATTTGCTGGGATAAGACGCGAGTGCTATTTGCACTGTGTAAGGCCAATTGAGCACAATAGTGAATCTCCTTACCAGAAAACAACTTTTGCTGCTAGGACCAGAAACTGCATGTGATTCAACTCCGTTTATTAAGGGGAAATCAACTCTAGCTCGCCTTACAAGAAACACACTCTGCTTTTGAGAAAGCAGCACTCATCTACTCTACTGTGTTTCCTATAGAGCCAGTACAGTCAGCTTGCTCAGAACCAAAGAACTGTGCTTCCTACACACAATGGCCATAACTAGTTCAACTCTGCTTAGGAAACTGACAAGAACAGTTGTTTTTCTTGCGTCCAATACACTGCACTTGCTGAGAACAGAAGCGAGTGCTATTTGCATTGTGTATGGCCAAATGAGCACAATATTTACTCTCCTTACCAGAAAACAACTCTTGGTGCTAGGACTAGAAACTGCATGTGATTCAACTCCGTTTATGAAAGGGAATTCAACTCTAGCTTGGCTTACAAGAAACACACTCTGCTTTTGAGAAAGCAGCACTCTTCTACTCTACTGTGTTTCCTATATAGCCAGAACAGTCAGCTTGCTTAGAACTAAAGAACTGTGCTTCCTACACACAAGGACCATATCTAATTCAACTCTGCTTAGGAAACTGACAAGAACAGTAGTTTCTCTTACGTCCAATACACTGTATTTGCTGGGATAAGACGCGAGTGCTATTTGCACTGTGTAAGGCCAATTGAGCACAATAGTGAATCTCCTTACCAGAAAACAACTTTTGCTGCTAGGACCAGAAACTGCATGTGATTCAACTCCGTTTATGAAAGGGAAATCAACTCTAGCTCGCCTTACAAGAAACACACTCTGCTTTAGAAAGCAGCACTCTTCTTCTCTACTGTGTTTCCTATATAGCCAGAATTGTCAGCTTGCTCAGAACTAAAGAACTGTGCTTCCTACACACAAGGGCCATATCTAATTCAACTCTGCTTAGGAAACTGACAAGAACAGTAGTTTCTCTTGCGTCCAATACACTGCATTTGCTGGGAACAGACGCGAGTGCTATTTGCAATGTGTATGGCCAATTGAGCACAATAGTGACTCTCCTTACCAGAAAACAACTCTTGCTGCTAGGACCACAAACTGAATGTGATTCAACTCCGTTTATGAAAGGGAATTAAACTCTAGCTTGCCTTACAAGAAACACCCTCTGCTTTTGAGAAAGCAGCTTCTTCTACTCTACTGTTTCCTATAAAGCAAGAACAGTCAGCTTGCTCAGAACCAAAGAACTGTGCTTCCTACACACAATGGCCCTAACTAGTTCAACTCTGCTTAGGAAACTGACAAGAACAGTAGTTTCTCTTGCGTCCAATACACTGCATTTGCTGGGATAAGACGCGAGTGCTATTTGCACTGTGTAAGGCCAATTGAGCACAATAGTGAATCTCCTTACCAGAAAACAACTTTTGCTGCTAGGACCAGAAACTGCATGTGATTCAACTCCGTTTATGAAATGGAAATCAACTCTAGCTCGCCTTACAAGAAACACACTCTGCTTTAGAGAAAGCAGCGCTCTTCTACTCTACTGTGTTTCCTATATAGCCAGAACTGTCAGCTTGCTCAGAACTAAAGAACTGTGCTTCCTACACACAAGGGCCATATGTAATTCAACTCTGCTTAGGAAACTGACAAGAACAGTAGTTTCTCTTGCGTCCAATACACTGCATTTGCTGGGAACAGATGCGAGTGCTATTTGCAATATGTATGGCCACTTGAGCACAATAGTGAATATCCTTACCAGAAAAAAACTCTTGCTGCTAGGACAAGAAATTGCATGTGATTCAACTCCGTTTATGAAAGGGAATTAAACTCTGGCTCGCCTTACAAGAAACACACTCTGCTTTTGAGAAAGCAGCACTCATCTACTCTACTGTGTTTCCTATAGAGCCAGAACAGTCAGCTTGCTCAGAACCAAAGAACTGTGCTTCCTACACACAATGGCCATAACTAGTTCAACTCTGCTTAGGAAACTGACAAGAACAGTAGTTTCTCTTGCGTCCAATACACTGCACTTGCTGAGAACAGAAGCGAGTGCTATTTGCATTGTGTATGGCCAAATGAGCACAATAGTTACTCTCCTTACCAGAAAACAACTCTTGGTGCTAGGACTAGAAACTGCATGTGATTCAACTCCGTTTATGAAAGGGAATTAAACTCTGGCTCGCCTTACAAGAAACACACTCTGCTTTTGAGAAAGCAGCACTCTTCTACTCTACTGTGTTTCCTATATAGCCAGAACAGTCAGCTTGCTCAGAACTAAAGAACTGTGCTTCCTACACACAAGGGCCATATCTAATTCAACTCTGCTTAGGAAACTGACAAGAACAGTAGTTTCTCTTGGGTCCAATACACTGCACTTGCTGAGAACAAAAGCGAGTGCTATTTGCACTGTGTATGGCCAAATGAGCACAATAGTGAATCTCCTTACCAGAAAACAACTCTTGCTACTAGGACCAGAAACTGCATGTGATTCAACTCCGAGGAATTCAACTCTAGCTTGCCTTAAGAGAAACACACTCTGCTTTTGAGAAAGAAGCACTCTTCTACTCTACTGTTTTTCCTGTAGAGCCAGAAGAGTCAGCTTGCTCAGAAACAAAGAACTGTGCTTCCTACACATAAGCTCCATATCTACTTGAACTCTCCTTAGGAAACTGACAAGAACAGTAGTCTCTTGCGTCCAATACACTGCATTTGCTGGGATAAGACGCGAGTGCTATTTGCACTGTGTAAGGCCAATTGAGCACAATAGTGACTCTATTTACCAGAAAACAACTCTTGGTGCTAGGACCAGAAACTGCATGTGATTCAACTCCGTTTATGAAAGTGAATTCAACTCTAGCTTGCCTTACAAGGAACACACTCTTCTTTTGAGAAAGCAGCACTCTTCTACGCTACTGTGCTTCCTATATAGCCAGAACAGTCAGCTTGCTCAGAACTAAAGAACTGTGCTTCCTACACACAAGGGCCATATCTAATTCAACTCTGCTTAGGAAACTGACAAGAACAGTAGTTTCTCTTGCGTCCAATACACTGCATTTTCTGGGATAAGACGCGAGTGCTATTTTCACTGTGTAAGGCCAATTGAGCACAATAGTGAATCTCCTTACCAGAAAACAACTTTTGCTGCTAGGACCAGAAACTGCATGTGATTCAACTCCGTTTATGAAAGGGAAATCAACTCTAGCTCGAATTACAAGAAACACACTCTGCTTTTGAGAAAGCAGCACTCTTCTACTCTACTGTGTTTCCTATATAGCCAGAACTGTCAGCTTGCTCAGAACTAAAGAACTGTGCGTCCTACACAAAAGCTCCATATCTAATTCAACTCTGCTTAGGAAACTGACAAGAACAGTAGTTTCTCTTGCGTCCAATACACTGCATTTGCTGGGAACAGACGCGAGTGCTATTTGCAATGTGTATGGCCAATTGAGCACAATAGTGAATCTTTTTACCAGAAAACAACTCTTGCTGATAGGACCAGAAATTGCATGTGATTCAACTCCGTTTATGAAAGGGAATTAAACTCTGGCTCGCCTTACAAGAAACACGCTCTGCTTTTGAGAAAGCAGCACTCTTCTACTCTACTGTGTTTCCTATAGAGCCAGAACAGTCAGCTTGCTCAGAACCAAAGAACTGTGCTTCCTACACACAATGGCCATAACTAGTTCAACTCGGCTTAGAAAACTGACAAGAACAGTAGCTTCTCTTGCGTGCAAAACAAATCACTTGCTGGGTACAGACGCGAGTTCTGTTTGCACTGTGTATGGCCAAATGAGCACAATAGTGAATCTCCTTACCAGAAAACAACTCTTCGTGCTAGGACCAGAAACTGCATGTGATTCAACTCCGTTTATGAAAGGGAATTCAACTCTAACTTGCATTACAAGAAACACACTCTTCTTTTGAGAAAGCAACACTCTTCTACTCTACTGTGTTTCCTATATAGCCAGAACAGTCAGCTTGCTCAGAACTAAAGAACTGTGCTTCCAACACACAAGGGCCATATCTAATTCAACTCTGCTTAGGAAACTGACAAGAACAGTAGTTTCTCTTGCGTCCAATACACTGCATTTGCTGGGATAAGACGCGAGTGCTATTTGCACTGTGTAAGGCCAATTGAGCACAATAGTGAATCTCCTTACCAGAAACCAACTTTTGCTGCTAGGACCAGAAACTGCATGTGATTCAACTCCGTTTATGAAAGGGAATTAAACTCTGGCTCGCCTTACAAGAAACACACTCTGCTTTTGAGAAAGCAGCACTCTTCTACTCTACTCTGTTTCCTATAGAGCCAGAACAGTCAGATTGCTCAGAACCAAAGAACTGTGCTTCCTACACACAATGGCCATAACTAGTTCAACTCTGCTTAGGAAACTGACAAGAACAATAGTTTCTCTTGCGTCCAATACAATGCACTTGCTGGGTACAGACGCGAGTGCTATTTGCAATGTGTATGGCCAAATGAGCACAATAGTTACTCTCCTTACCAGAAAAAAAACTGTTGGTGATAGGACCAGAAACTGCATGTGATTCAACTCCGTTTATGAAAGGGAATTCAACTCTAGCTTGCCTTACAAGAAACACACTCTTCTTTTGAGAAAGCAGCACTCTTCTACTCTACTGTGTTTCCTATATAGCCAGAACAGTCAGCTTGCTCAGAACTATAGAACTGTGCTTCCTACACACAAGGGCCATATCTAATTCAACTCTGCTTACGAAACTGACAAGAACAGTAGTTTCTCTTGCGTCCAATACACTGCACTTGCTGAGAACAAAAGCGAGTGCTATTTGCACTGTGTATGGCCAAATGAGCACAATAGTGACTCTCCTTACCAGAAAAAAACTCTTGCTGCTAGGACCAGAAATTGCATGTGATTCAACTCCGTTTATGAAAGGGAATTAAACTCTGGCTCGCCTTACAAGAAACACACTCTGCTTTTGAGCACTCATCTACTCTACTGTGTTTCCTATAGAGCCAGAACAGTCAGCTTGCTCAGAACCAAAGAACTGTGCTTCCTACACACAATGGCCATAACTAGTTCAACTCTGCTTAGCAAACTGACAAGAAAGGTAGTTTCTCTTGCGTCCAATACACTGCACTTGCTGAGAACAGAAGCGAGTGCTATTTGCATTGTGTATGGCCAAATGAGCACAATAGTTACTCTCCTTACCAGAAAACAACTCTTGGTGCTAGGACTAGAAACTGCATGTGATTCAACTCCGTTTATGAAAGGGAATTCAACTCTAGCTTGGCTTACAAGAAACACACTCTGCTTTTGAGAAAGCAGCACTCTTCTACTCTACTGTGTTTCCTATATAGCCAGAACAGTCAGCTTGCTCAGAACTAAAGAACTGTGCTTCCTACACACAAGGGCCTTATCTAATTCAACTCTGCTTAGGAAACTGACAAGAACAGTAGTTTCTCTTGCGTCCAATACACTGCATTGCTGGGATAAGACGCGAGTGCTATTTGCACTGTGTAAGGCCAATTGAGCACAATAGTGAATCTCCTTACCAGAAAACAACGTTTGCTGCTAGGACCAGAAACAGCATGTGATTCAACTCCGTTTATGAAAGGGAAATCAACTCTAGCTAGCCTTACAAGAAACACACTCTGCTTTAGAGAAAGCAGCGCTCTTCTACTCTACTGTGTTTCCTATATAGCCAGAACAGTCAGCTTGCTCAGAACTAAAGAACTGTGCTTCCTACACACAAGGGCCATATCTAATTCAACTCTGCTTAGGAAACTGACAAGAACAGTAGTTTCTCTTGCGTCCAATACAATGCACTTGCTGGGTACAGACGCGAGTGCTATTTGCACTGTGTATGGCCAAATGAGCACAATAGTTACTCTCCTTACCAGAAAACAACTCTTGGTGCTAGGACCAGAAACTGCATGTGATTCAACTCCGTTTATGAAAGGGAATTAAACTCTGGCTCGCCATACAAGAAACACACTCTGCTTTTGAGAAAGCAGCACTCATCTACTCTACTGTGTTTCCTATAGAGCCAGAACAGTCAGCTTGCTCAGAACCAAAGAACTGTGCTTCCTACACACAAGGGCCATAACTAGTTCAACTCTGCTTAGGAAACTGACAAGAACAGTAGTTTCTCTTGCTTCCAATACACTGCATTTGCTGGGAACAGACGCGAGTGCTATTTGCAATGTGTATGGCCAATTGAGCACAATAGTGACTCTGCTTACCAGAAAACAACTCTTGCTGCTAGGACCACAAACTGCATGTGATTCAACTCCGTTTATGAAAGGGAATTCAACTCTAGCTCGCCTTACAAGAAACACACTCTGCTTTAGAGAAAGCAGCACTCTTCTACTCTACTGTGTTTCCTATATAGCCAGAATTTTCAGCTTGCTCAGAACTAAAGAACTGTGCTTCCTACAGACAAGGGCCATATCTAATTCAACTCTGCTTAGGAAACTGACAAGAACAGTAGTTTCTCTTGCTTCCAATACACTGCATTTGCTGGGAACAGACGCGAGTGCTATTTGCAATGTGTATGGCCAATTGAGCACAATAGTGACTCTGCTTACCAGAAAACAACTCTTGCTGCTAGGACCACAAACTGCATGTGATTCAACTCCGTTTATGAAAGGGAATTCAACTCTAGCTTGGCTTACAAGAAACACACTCTGCTTTAGAGAAAGCAGCACTCTTCTACTCTACTGTGTTTCCTATATAGCCAGAACAGTCAGCTGGCTCAGAAGTAAAGAACTGTGCTTCCTACACACAAGGGCCATATCTAATTCAACTCTGCTTAGGAAACTGACAAGAACAGTAGTTTCTCTTGCGTCCAATACACTGCATTTGCTGGGATAAGACGCGAGTGCTATTTGCACTGTGTAAGGCCAATTGAGCACAATAGTGAATCTTCTTACCAGAAAACAACTTTTGCTGCTAGGACCAGAAACTGCATGTGATTCAACTCCGTTTATGAAAGGGAAATCAACTCTAGCTCGCCTTACAAGAAACACACTCTGCTTTAGAAAGCAGCACTCTTCTTCTCTACTGTGTTTCCTATATAGCCTGAATTGTCAGCTTGCTCAGAACTAAAGAACTGTGCTTCCTACACACAAGGGCCATATCTAATTCAACTCTGCTTAGGAATCTGACAAGAACAGTAGTTTCTCTTGCGTCCAATACACTGCATTTGCTGGGAACAGACGCGAGTGCTATTTGCAATGTGTATGGCCAATTGAGCACAATAGTGACTCTCCTTACCAGAAAACAACTCTTGCTGCTAGGACCACAAACTGAATGTGATTCAACTCCGTTTATGAAAGGGAATTAAACTCTAGCTTGCCTTACAAGAAACACCCTCTGCTTTTGAGAAAGCAGCTTCTTCTACTCTACTGTTTCCTATAAAGCAAGAACAGTCAGCTTGCTCAGAACCAAAGAACTGTGCTTCCTACACACAATGGCCCTAACTAGTTCAACTCTGCTTAGGAAACTGACAAGAACAGTAGTTTCTCTTGCGTCCAATACACTGCATTTGCTGGGATAAGACGCGAGTGCTATTTGCACTGTGTAAGGCCAATTGAGCACAATAGTGAATCTCCTTACCAGAAAACAACTTTTGCTGCTAGGACCAGAAACTGCATGTGATTCAACTCCGTTTATGAAAGGGAAATCAACTCTAGCTTGCCTTACAAGAAACACACTCTTCTTTTGAGAAAGCAGCACTCTTCTACTCTACTGTGTTTCCTATATAGCCAGAACAGTCAGCTTGCTCAGAACTAAAGAACTGTGCTTCCTACACACAAGGGCCATATCTAATTCAACTCTGCTTAGGAAACTGACAAGAACAGTAGTTTCTCTTGCGTTCAATACACTGCACTTGCTGAGAACAAAAGCGAGTGCTATTTGCACTGTGTATGGCCAAATGAGCACAATAGTGACTCTCCTTACCAGAAAAAAACTCTTGCTGCTAGGACCAGAAATTGCATGTGATTCAACTCCGTTTATGAAAGGGAATTAAACTCTGGCTCGCCTTACAAGAAACACACTCTGCTTTTGAGCACTCATCTACTCTACTGTGTTTCCTATAGAGCCAGAACAGTCAGCTTGCTCAGAACCAAAGAACTGTGCTTCCTACACACAATGGCCATAACTAGTTCAACTCTGCTTAGCAAACTGACAAGAACAGTAGTTTCTCTTGCGTCCAATACACTGCACTTGCTGAGAACAGAAGCGAGTGCTATTTGCATTGTGTATGGCCAAATGAGCACAATAGTTACTCTCCTTACCAGAAAACAACTCTTGGTGCTAGGACTAGAAACTGCATGTGATTCAACTCCGTTTATGAAAGGGAATTCAACTCTAGCTTGGCTTACAAGAAACACACTCTGCTTTTGAGAAAGCAGCACTCTTCTACTCTACTGTGTTTCCTATATAGCCAGAACAGTCAGCTTGCTCAGAACTAAAGAACTGTGCTTCCTACACACAAGGGCCTTATCTAATTCAACTCTGCTTAGGAAACTGACAAGAACAGTAGTTTCTCTTGCGTCCAATACACTGCATTTGCTGGGATAAGACGCGAGTGCTATTTGCACTGTGTAAGGCCAATTGAGCACAATAGTGAATCTCCTTACCAGAAAACAACTTTTGCTGCTAGGACCAGAAACTGCATGTGATTCAACTCCGTTTATGAAAGGGAAATCAACTCTAGCTAGCCTTACAAGAAACACACTCTGCTTTAGAGAAAGCAGCGCTCTTCTACTCTACTGTGTTTCCTATATAGCCAGAACTGTCAGCTTGCTCAGAACTAAAGAACTGTGCTTCCTACACACAAGGGCCATATCTAATTCAACTCTGCTTAGGAAACTGACAAGAACAGTAGTTTCTCTTGCGTCCAATACAATGCACTTGCTGGGTACAGACGCGAGTGCTATTTGCACTGTGTATGGCCAAATGAGCACAATAGTTACTCTCCTTACCAGAAAACAACTCTTGGTGCTAGGACCAGAAACTGCATGTGATTCAACTCCGTTTATGAAAGGGAATTAAACTCTGGCTCGCCTTACAAGAAACACACTCTGCTTTTGAGAAAGCAGCACTCATCTACTCTACTGTGTTTCCTATAGAGCCAGAACAGTCAGCTTGCTCAGAACCAAAGAACTGTGCTTCCTACACACAAGGGCCATAACTAGTTCAACTCTGCTTAGGAAACTGACAAGAACAGTAGTTTCTCTTGCTTCCAATACACTGCATTTGCTGGGAACAGACGCGAGTGCTATTTGCAATGTGTATGGCCAATTGAGCACAATAGTGACTCTGCTTACCAGAAAACAACTCTTGCTGCTAGGACCAGAAACTGCATGTGATTCAACTCCGTTTATGAAAGGGAAATCAACTCTAGCTCGCCTTACAAGAAACACACTCTGCTTTAGAAAGCAGCACTCTTCTTCTCTACTGTGTTTCCTATATAGCCTGAATTGTCAGCTTGCTCAGAACTAAAGAACTGTGCTTCCTACACACAAGGGCCATATCTAATTCAACTCTGCTTAGGAAACTGACAAGAACAGTAGTTTCTCTTGCGTCCAATACACTGCATTTGCTGGGAACAGACGCGAGTGCTATTTGCAATGTGTATGGCCAATTGAGCACAATAGTGACTCTCCTTACCAGAAAACAACTCTTGCTGCTAGGACCACAAACTGAATGTGATTCAACTCCGTTTATGAAAGGGAATTAAACTCTAGCTTGCCTTACAAGAAACACCCTCTGCTTTTGAGAAAGCAGCTTCTTCTACTCTACTGTTTCCTATAAAGCAAGAACAGTCAGCTTGCTCAGAACCAAAGAACTGTGCTTCCTACACACAATGGCCCTAACTAGTTCAACTCTGCTTAGGAAACTGACAAGAACAGTAGTTTCTCTTGCGTCCAATACACTGCATTTGCTGGGATAAGACGCGAGTGCTATTTGCACTGTGTAAGGCCAATTGAGCACAATAGTGAATCTCCTTACCAGAAAACAACTTTTGCTGCTAGGACCAGAAACTGCATGTGACTCAACTCCGTTTATGAAAGGGAAATCAACTCTAGCTCGCCTTACAAGAAACACACTCTGCTTTAGAGAAAGCGGCGCTCTTCTACTCTACTGTGTTTCCTATATAGCCAGAACTGTCAGCTTGCTCAGAACTAAAGAACTGTGCTTCCTACACACAAGGGCCATATCTAATTCAACTCTGCTTAGGAAACTGACAAGAACAGTAGTTTCTCTTGCGTCCAATACACTGCATTTGCTGGGAACAGACGCGAGTGCTATTTGCAATGTGTATGGCCACTTGAGCACAATAGTGAATCTCCTTACCAGAAAAAAACTCTTGCTGCTAGGACAAGAAATTGCATGTGATTCAACTCCGTTTATTAAAGGGAATTAAACTCTGGATCACCTTACAAGAAACACACTCTGCTTTTGAGAAAGCAGCACTCATCTACTCTACTGTGTTTCCTATAGAGCCAGAACAGTCAGCTTGCTCAGAACCAAAGAACTGTGCTTCCTACACACAATGGCCATAACTAGTTCAACTCTGCTTAGGAAACTGACAAGAACAGTAGTTTCTCTTGCGTCCAATACACTGCACTTGCTGAAAACAGAAGCGAGTGCTATTTGCATTGTGTATGGCCAAATGAGCACAATAGTTACTCTCCTTACCAGAAAACAACTCTTGGTGCTAGGACTATAAACTGCATGTGTTTCAACTCCGTTTATGAAAGGGAATTCAACTCTAGCTTGGCTTACAAGAAACACACTCTGCTTTTGAGAAAGCAGCACTCTTCTACTCTACTGTGTTTCCTATATAGCCAGAACAGTCAGCTTGCTCAGAACTAAAGAACTGTGCTTCCTACACACAAGGGCCATATCTAATTCAACGCTGCTTAGGAAACTGACAAGAACAGTAGTTTCTCTTGCTTCCAATACACTGCATTTGCTGGGAACAGACGCGAGTGCTATTTGCAATGTGTATGGCCAATTGAGCACAATAGTGACTCTGCTTACCAGAAAACAACTCTTGCTGCTAGGACCAGAAACTGCATGTGATTCAACTCCGTTTATGAAAGGGAATTCAACTCTAGCTTGGCTTACAAGAAACACACTCTGCTTTTGAGAAAGCAGCACTCTTCTACTCTACTGTGTTTCCTATATAGCCAGAACAGTCAGCTTGCTCAGAACTAAAGAACTGTGCTTCCTACACACAAGGGCCTTATCTAATTCAAGTCTGCTTAGGAAACTGACAAGAACAGTAGTTTCTCTTGCGTCCAATACACTGCATTTGCTGGGATAAGACGCGAGTGCTATTTGCAATGTGTAAGGCCAATTGAGCACAATAGTGACTCTCCTTACCAGAAAACAACTCTTGCTGCTAGGACCACAAACTGAATGTGATTCAACTCCGTTTATGAAAGGGAAATCAACTCTAGCTCGCCTTACAAGAAACACCCTCTGCTTTTGAGAAAGCAGCTTCTTCTACTCTACTGTTTCCTATAAAGCAAGAACAGTCAGCTTGCTCAGAACCAAAGAACTGTGCTTCCTACACACAATGGTCCTAACTAGTTCAACTCTGCTTAGGAAACTGACAAGAACAGTAGTTTCTCTTGCGTCCAATACACTGCACTTGCTGAGAACAGAAGCGAGTGCTATTTGCATTGTGTATGGCCAAATGAGCACAATAGTTACTCTCCTTACCAGAAAACAACTCTTGGTGCTAGGACTAGAAACTGCATGTGATTCAACTCCGTTTATGAAAGGGAATTAAACTCTGGCTCCCCTTACAAGAAACACACTCTGCTTTTGAGAAAGCAGCACTCTTCTACTCTACTGTGTTTCCTATATAGCCAGAACAGTCAGCTTGCTCAGAACTAAAGAACTGTGCTTCCTACACACAAGGGCCATATCTAATTCAACTCTGCTTAGGAAACTGACAAGAACAGTAGTTTCTCTTGCGTCCAATACACTGCACTTGCTGAGAACAAAAGCGAGTGCTATTTGCACTGTGTATGGCCAAATGAGCACAATAGTGAATCTCCTTACCAGAAAACAACTCTTGCTACTAGGACCAGAAACTGCATGTGATTCAACTCCGAGGAATTCAACTCTAGCTTGCCTTAAGAGAAACACACTCTGCTTTTGAGAAAGAAGCACTCTTCTACTCTACTGTTTTTCCTGTAGAGCCAGAAGAGTTAGCTTGCTCAGAAACAAAGAACTGTGCTTCCTACACATAAGCTCCATATCTACTTGAACTCTCCTTAGGAAACTGACAAGAACAGTAGTCTCTTGCGTCCAATACACTGCATTTGCTGGGATAAGACGCGAGTGCTATTTGCACTGTGTAAGGCCAATTGAGCACAATAGTGACTCTATTTACCAGAAAACAACTCTTGCTGCTAGGACCAGAAACTGCATGTGATTCAACTCCGTTTATGAAACGAAAATCAACTCTAGCTCGCCTTACAAGAAACACACTCTGCTTTAGAGAAAGAAGTACTCTTTTACTCTACTGTGTTTCCTATATAGCCAGAACTGTCAGCTTGCTCAGAACTAAAGAACTGTGCTTCCTACACACAAGGGCAATATCTAATTCAATTCTGCTTAGGAAACTGACAAGAACAGTAGTTTCTCTTGCGTCCAGTACACTGCATTTGCTGGGAACAGACGCGAGTGCTATTTGCACTGTGTATGGCCAAATGAGCACAATAGTGACTCTCCTTACCAGAAAACAACTCTTGGTGCTAGGACCAGAAACTGCATGTGATTCAACTCCGTTTATGAAAGGGAATTCAACTCTAGCTTGCCTTACAAGGAACACACTCTTCTTTTGAGAAAGCAGCACTCTTCTACTCTACTGTGTTTCCTATATAGCCAGAACAGTCAGCTTGCTCAGAACTAAAGAACTGTGCTTCCTACACACAAGGGCCATATCTAATTCAACTCTGCTTAGGAAACTGACAAGAACAGTAGTTTCTCTTGCGTCCAATACACTGCATTTGCTGGGAACAGACGGGAGTGCTATTTGCAATGTGTATGGCCAATTGAGCACAATAGTGAATCTTCTTACCAGAAAACAACTCTTGCTGCTAGGACCAGAAATTGCATGTGATTCAACTCCGTTTATGAAAGGGAATTAAACTCTGGCTCGCCTTACAAGAAACACACTCTGCTTTTGAGAAAGCAGCACTCTTCTACTCTACTGTGTTTCCTATAGAGCCAGAACAGTCAGATTGCTCAGAACCAAAGAACTGTGCTTCCTACACAAAATCTCCATATCTACTTGAACTCTCCTTAGGAAACTGACAAGAACAGTAGTTTCTCTTGCGTCCAATACACTGCATTTGCTGGGATAAGACGCGAGTGCTATTTGCACTGTGTAAGGCCAATTGAGCACAATAGTGAATCTCCTCACCAGAAAACAACTTTTGCTGCTAGGACCAGAAACTGCATGTGATTCAACTCCGTTTATGAAAGGGAAATCAACTCTAGCTCGCCTTACAAGAAACACACTCTGCTTTAGAGAAAGCAGCACTCTTTTACTCTACTGTGTTTCCTATATAGCCAGAACTGTCAGCTTGCTCAGAACTAAAGATCTGTGCTTCCTACACACAAGGGCAATATCTAATTCAATTCTGCTTAGGAAACTGACAAGAACAGTAGTTTCTCTTGCGTCCAAAACACTGCATTTGCTGGGAACAGACGCGACTGCTATTTGCACTGTGTATGGCCAAATGAGCACAATAGTGACTCTCCTTACCAGAAAACAACTCTTGGTGCTAGGACCAGAAACTGCATGTGATTCAACTCCGTTTATGAAAGGGAATTCAACTCTAACTTGCATTACAAGAAATACACTCTTCTTTTGAGAAAGCAACACTCTTCTACTCTACTGTGTTTCCTATATAGCCAGAACAGTCAGCTTGCTCAGAACTAAAGAACTGTGCTTCCTACACACAAGGGCCATATCTAATTCAACTCTGCTTAGGAAACTGACAAGAACAGTAGTTTCTCTTGCGTCCAATACACTGCATTTGCTGCGATAAGACGCGAGTGCTATTTGCACTGTGTAAGGCCAATTGAGCACAATAGTGAATCTCCTTACCAGAAAACAACTTTTGCTGCTAGGACCAGAAACTGCATGTGATTCAACTCCGTTTATGAAAGGGAATTAAACTCTGGCTCGCCTTACAAGAAACACACTCTGCTTTTGAGAAAGCAGCACTCTTCTACTCTACTGTGTTTCCTATAGAGCCAGAACAGTCAGATTGCTCAGAACCAAAGAACTGTGCTTCCTACACACAATGGCCATAACTAGTTCAACTCTGCTTAGGAAACTGACAAGAACAATAGTTTCTCTTGCGTCCAATACAATGCACTTGCTGGGTACAGACGCGAGTGCTATTTGCAATGTGTATGGCCAAATGAGCACAATAGTTACTCTCCTTACCAGAAAAAAAACTGTTGGTGATAGGACCAGAAACTGCATGTGATTCAACTCCGTTTATGAAAGGGAATTCAACTCTAGCTTGCCTTACAAGAAACACACTCTTCTTTTGAGAAAGCAGCACTCTTCTACTCTACTGTGTTTCCTATATAGCCAGAACAGTCAGCTTGCTCAGAACTAAAGAACTGTGCTTCCTACACACAAGGGCCATATCTAATTCAACTCTGCTTAGGAAACTGACAAGAACAGTAGTTTCTCTTGCGTCCAATACACTGCACTTGCTGAGAACAAAAGCGAGTGCTATTTGCACTGTGTATGGCCAAATGAGCACAATAGTGACTCTCCTTACCAGAAAAAAACTCTTGCTGCTAGGACCAGAAATTGCATGTGATTCAACTCCGTTTATGAAAGGGAATTAAACTCTGGCTCGCCTTACAAGAAACACACTCTGCTTTTGAGCACTCATCTACTCTACTGTGTTTCCTATAGAGCCAGAACAGTCAGCTTGCTCAGAACCAAAGAACTGTGCTTCCTACACACAATGGCCATGACTAGTTCAACTCTGCTTAGCAAACTGACAAGAACAGTAGTTTCTATTGCGTCCAATACACTGCACTTGCTGAGAAAAGAAGCGAGTGCTATTTGCATTTTGTATGGCCAAATGAGCACAATAGTTACTCTCCTTACCAGAAAACAACTCTTGGTGCTAGGACTAGAAACTGCATGTGATTCAACTCCGTTTATGAAAGGGAATTCAACTCTAGCTTGGCTTACAAGAAACACACTCTGCTTTTGAGAAAGCAGCACTCTTCTACTCTACTGTGTTTCCTATATAGCCAGAACAGTCAGCTTGCTCAGAACTAAAGAACTGTGCTTCCTACACACAAGGGCCTTATCTAATTCAACTCTGCTTAGGAAACTGACAAGAACAGTAGTTTCTCTTGCGTCCAATACACTGCATTTGCTGGGATAAGACGCGAGTGCTATTTGCACTGTGTAAGGCCAATTGAGCACAATAGTGAATCTCCTTACCAGAAAACAACTTTTGCTGCTAGGACCAGAAACTGCATGTGATTCAACTCCGTTTATGAAAGGGAAATCAACTCTAGCTAGCCTTACAAGAAACACACTCTGCTTTAGAGGAAGCAGCGCTCTTCTACTCTACTGTGTTTCCTATATAGCCAGAACTGTCAGCTTGCTCAGAACTAAAGAACTGTGCTTCCTACACACAAGGGCCATATCTAATTCAACTCTGCTTAGGAAACTGACAAGAACAGTAGTTTCTCTTGCGTCCAATACAATGCACTTGCTGGGTACAGACGCGAGTGCTATTTGCACTGTGTATGGCCAAATGAGCACAATAGTTACTCTCCTTACCAGAAAACAACTCTTGGTGCTAGGACCAGAAACTGCATGTGATTCAACTCCGTTTATGAAAGGGAATTAAACTCTGGCTCGCCTTACAAGAAACACACTCTGCTTTTGAGAAAGCAGCACTCATCTACTCTACTGTGTTTCCTATAGAGCCAGAACAGTCAGCTTGCTCAGAACCAAAGAACTGTGCTTCCTACACACAAGGGCCATAACTAGTTCAACTCTGCTTAGGAAACTGACAAGAACAGTAGTTTCTCTTGCTTCCAATACACTGCATTTGCTGGGAACAGACGCGAGTGCTATTTGCAATGTGTATGGCCAATTGAGCACAATAGTGACTCTGCTTACCAGAAAACAACTCTTGCTGCTAGGACCACAAACTGCATGTGATTCAACTCCGTTTATGAAAGGGAATTCAACTCTAGCTCGCCTTACAAGAAACACACTCTGCTTTAGAGAAAGCAGCACTCTTCTACTCTACTGTGTTTCCTATATAGCCAGAATTTTCAGCTTGCTCAGAACTAAAGAACTGTGCTTCCTACAGACAAGGGCCATATCTAATTCAACTCTGCTTAGGAAACTGACAAGAACAGTAGTTTCTCTTGCTTCCAATACACTGCATTTGCTGGGAACAGACGCGAGTGCTATTTGCAATGTGTATGGCCAATTGAGCACAATAGTGACTCTGCTTACCAGAAAACAACTCTTGCTGCTAGGACCACAAACTGCATGTGATTCAACTCCGTTTATGAAAGGGAATTCAACTCTAGCTTGGCTTACAAGAAACACACTCTGCTTTTGAGAAAGCAGCACTCTTCTACTCTACTGTGTTTCCTATATAGCCAGAACAGTCAGCTTGCTCAGAACTAAAGAACTGTGCTTCCTACACACAAGGGCCTTATCTATTCAAGTCTGCTTAGGAAACTGACAAGAACAGTAGTTTCTCTTGCGTCCAATACACTGCATTTGCTGGGATAAGACGCGAGTGCTATTTGCAATGTGTAAGGCCAATTGAGCACAATAGTGAATCTCCTTACCAGAAAACAACTTTTGCTGCTAGGACCAGAAACTGCATGTGATTCAACTCCGTTTATGAAAGGGAAATCAACTCTAGCTCGCCTTACAAGAAACACACTCTGCTTTAGAGAAAGCAGCACTCTTCTACTCTACTGTGTTTCCTATATAGCCAGAATTGTCAGCTTGCTCAGAACTAAAGAACTGTGCTTCCTAAACACAAGGGCCATATCTAATTCAACTCTGCTTAGGAAACTGACAAGAACAGTAGTTTCTCTTGCGTCCAATACACTGCATTTGCTGGGAACAGACGCGAGTGCTATTTGCAATGTGTATGGCCAATTGAGCACAATAGTGACTCTCCTTACCAGAAAACAACTCTTGCTGCTAGGACCACAAACTGAATGTGATTCAACTCCGTTTATGAAAGGGAATTAAACTCTAGCTTGCCTTACAAGAAACACCCTCTGCTTTTGAGAAAGCAGCTTCTTCTACTCTACTGTTTCCTATAAAGCAAGAACAGTCAGCTTGCTCAGAACCAAAGAACTGTGCTTCCTACACACAATGGTCCTAACTAGTTCAACTCTGCTTAGGAAACTGACAAGAACAGTAGTTTCTCTTGCGTCCAATACACTGCACTTGCTGAGAACAGAAGCGAGTGCTATTTGCATTGTGTATGGCCAAATGAGCACAATAGTTACTCTCCTTACCAGAAAACAACTCTTGGTGCTAGGACTAGAAACTGCATGTGATTCAACTCCGTTTATGAAAGGGAATTAAACTCTGGCTCGCCTTACAAGAAACACACTCTGCTTTTGAGAAAGCAGCACTCTTCTACTCTACTGTGTTTCCTATATAGCCAGAACAGTCAGCTTGCTCAGAACTAAAGAACTGTGCTTCCTACACACAAGGGCCATATCTAATTCAACTCTGCTTAGGAAACTGACAAGAACAGTAGTTTATCTTGCGTCCAATACACTGCACTTGCTGAGAACAAAAGCGAGTGCTATTTGCACTGTGTATGGCCAAATGAGCACAATAGTGAATCTCCTTACCAGAAAACAACTCTTGCTACTAGGACCAGAAACTGCATGTGATTCAACTCCGAGGAATTCAACTCTAGCTTGCCTTAAGAGAAACACACTCTGCTTTTGAGAAAGAAGCACTCTTCTACTCTACTGTTTTTCCTGTAGAGCCAGAAGAGTTAGCTTGCTCAGAAACAAAGAACTGTGCTTCCTACACATAAGCTCCATATCTACTTGAACTCTCCTTAGGAAACTGACAAGAACAGTAGTCTCTTGCGTCCAATACACTGCATTTGCTGGGATAAGACGCGAGTGCTATTTGCACTGTGTAAGGCCAATTGAGCACAATAGTGACTCTATTTACCAGAAAACAACTCTTGCTGCTAGGACCAGAAACTGCATGTGATTCAACTCCGTTTATGAAACGAAAATCAACTCTAGCTCGCCTTACAAGAAACACACTCTGCTTTAGAGAAAGAAGTACTCTTTTACTCTACTGTGTTTCCTATATAGCCAGAACTGTCAGCTTGCTCAGAACTAAAGAACTGTGCTTCCTACACACAAGGGCAATATCTAATTCAATTCTGCTTAGGAAACTGACAAGAACAGTAGTTTCTCTTGCGTCCAGTACACTGCATTTGCTGGGAACAGACGCGAGTGCTATTTGCACTGTGTATGGCCAAATGAGCACAATAGTGACTCTCCTTACCAGAAAACAACTCTTGGTGCTAGGACCAGAAACTGCATGTGATTCAACTCCGTTTATGAAAGGGAATTCAACTCTAGCTTGCCTTACAAGGAACACACTCTTCTTTTGAGAAAGCAGCACTCTTCTACTCTACTGTGTTTCCTATATAGCCAGAACAGTCAGCTTGCTCAGAACTAAAGAACTGTGCTTCCTACACACAAGGGCCATATCTAATTCAACTCTGCTTAGGAAACTGACAAGAACAGTAGTTTCTCTTGCGTCCAATACACTGCATTTGCTGGGAACAGACGGGAGTGCTATTTGCAATGTGTATGGCCAATTGAGCACAATAGTGAATCTTCTTACCAGAAAACAACTCTTGCTGCTAGGACCAGAAATTGCATGTGATTCAACTCCGTTTATGAAAGGGAATTAAACTCTGGCTCGCCTTACAAGAAACACACTCTGCTTTTGAGAAAGCAGCACTCTTCTACTCTACTGTGTTTCCTATAGAGCCAGAACAGTCAGATTGCTCAGAACCAAAGAACTGTGCTTCCTACACAAAATCTCCATATCTACTTGAACTCTCCTTAGGAAACTGACAAGAACAGTAGTTTCTCTTGCGTCCAATACACTGCATTTGCTGGGATAAGACGCGAGTGCTATTTGCACTGTGTAAGGCCAATTGAGCACAATAGTGAATCTCCTCACCAGAAAACAACTTTTGCTGCTAGGACCAGAAACTGCATGTGATTCAACTCCGTTTATGAAAGGGAAATCAACTCTAGCTCGCCTTACAAGAAACACACTCTGCTTTAGAGAAAGCAGCACTCTTTTACTCTACTGTGTTTCCTATATAGCCAGAACTGTCAGCTTGCTCAGAACTAAAGATCTGTGCTTCCTACACACAAGGGCAATATCTAATTCAATTCTGCTTAGGAAACTGACAAGAACAGTAGTTTCTCTTGCGTCCAAAACACTGCATTTGCTGGGAACAGACGCGACTGCTATTTGCACTGTGTATGGCCAAATGAGCACAATAGTGATTCTCCTTACCAGAAAACAACTCTTGGTGCTAGGACCAGAAACTGCATGTGATTCAACTCCGTTTATGAAAGGGAATTCAACTCTAACTTGCATTACAAGAAATACACTCTTCTTTTGAGAAAGCAACACTCTTCTACTCTACTGTGTTTCCTATATAGCCAGAACAGTCAGCTTGCTCAGAACTAAAGAACTGTGCTTCCTACACACAAGGGCCATATCTAATTCAACTCTGCTTAGGAAACTGACAAGAACAGTAGTTTCTCTTGCGTCCAATACACTGCATTTGCTGCGATAAGACGCGAGTGCTATTTGCACTGTGTAAGGCCAATTGAGCACAATAGTGAATCTCCTTACCAGAAAACAACTTTTGCTGCTAGGACCAGAAACTGCATGTGATTCAACTCCGTTTATGAAAGGGAATTAAACTCTGGCTCGCCTTACAAGAAACACACTCTGCTTTTGAGAAAGCAGCACTCTTCTACTCTACTGTGTTTCCTATAGAGCCAGAACAGTCAGATTGCTCAGAACCAAAGAACTGTGCTTCCTACACACAATGGCCATAACTAGTTCAACTCTGCTTAGGAAACTGACAAGAACAATAGTTTCTCTTGCGTCCAATACAATGCACTTGCTGGGTACAGACGCGAGTGCTATTTGCAATGTGTATGGCCAAATGAGCACAATAGTTACTCTACTTACCAGAAAAAAAACTGTTGGTGATAGGACCAGAAACTGCATGTGATTCAACTCCGTTTATGAAAGGGAATTCAACTCTAGCTTGCCTTACAAGAAACACACTCTTCTTTTGAGAAAGCAGCACTCTTCTACTCTACTGTGTTTCCTATATAGCCAGAACAGTCAGCTTGCTCAGAACTAAAGAACTGTGCTTCCTACACACAAGGGCCATATCTAATTCAACTCTGCTTAGGAAACTGACAAGAACAGTAGTTTCTCTTGCGTCCAATACACTGCACTTGCTGAGAACAAAAGCGACTGCTATTTGCACTGTGTATGGCCAAATGAGCACAATAGTGACTCTCCTTACCAGAAAAAAACTCTTGCTGCTAGGACAAGAAATTGCATGTGATTCAACTCCGTTTATGAAAGGGAATTAAACTCTGGCTCGCCTTACAAGAAACACACTCTGCTTTTGAGCACTCATCTACTCTACTGTGTTTCCTATAGAGCCAGAACAGTCAGCTTGCTCAGAACCAAAGAACTGTGCTTCCTACACACAATGGCCATGACTAGTTCAACTCTGCTTAGCAAACTGACAAGAACAGTAGTTTCTATTGCGTCCAATACACTGCACTTGCTGAGAAAAGAAGCGAGTGCTATTTGCATTTTGTATGGCCAAATGAGCACAATAGTTACTCTCCTTACCAGAAAACAACTCTTGGTGCTAGGACTAGAAACTGCATGTGATTCAACTCCGTTTATGAAAGGGAATTCAACTCTAGCTTGGCTTACAAGAAACACACTCTGCTTTTGAGAAAGCAGCACTCTTCTACTCTACTGTGTTTCCTATATAGCCAGAACAGTCAGCTTGCTCAGAACTAAAGAACTGTGCTTCCTACACACAAGGGCCTTATCTAATTCAACTCTGCTTAGGAAACTGACAAGAACAGTAGTTTCTCTTGCGTCCAATACACTGCATTTGCTGGGATAAGACGCGAGTGCTATTTGCACTGTGTAAGGCCAATTGAGCACAATAGTGAATCTCCTTACCAGAAAACAACTTTTGCTGCTAGGACCAGAAACTGCATGTGATTCAACTCCGTTTATGAAAGGGAAATCAACTCTAGCTCGCCTTACAAGAAACACACTCTGCTTTAGAGGAAGCAGCGCTCTTCTACTCTACTGTGTTTCCTATATAGCCAGAACTGTCAGCTTGCTCAGAACTAAAGAACTGTGCTTCCTACACACAAGGGCCATATCTAATTCAACTCTGCTTAGGAAACTGACAAGAACAGTAGTTTCTCTTGCGTCCAATACAATGCACTTGCTGGGTACAGACGCGAGTGCTATTTGCACTGTGTATGGCCAAATGAGCACAATAGTTACTCTCCTTACCAGAAAACAACTCTTGGTGCTAGGACCAGAAACTGCATGTGATTCAACTCCGTTTATGAAAGGGAATTAAACTCTGGCTCGCCTTACAAGAAACACACTCTGCTTTTGAGAAAGCAGCACTCATCTACTCTACTGTGTTTCCTATAGAGCCAGAACAGTCAGCTTGCTCAGAACCAAAGAACTGTGCTTCCTACACACAAGGGCCATAACTAGTTCAACTCTGCTTAGGAAACTGACAAGAACAGTAGTTTCTCTTGCTTCCAATACACTGCATTTGCTGGGAACAGACGCGAGTGCTATTTGCAATGTGTATGGCCAATTGAGCACAATAGTGACTCTGCTTACCAGAAAACAACTCTTGCTGCTAGGACCACAAACTGCATGTGATTCAACTCCGTTTATGAAAGGGAATTCAACTCTAGCTCGCCTTACAAGAAACACACTCTGCTTTAGAGAAAGCAGCACTCTTCTACTCTACTGTGTTTCCTATATAGCCAGAATTTTCAGCTTGCTCAGAACTAAAGAACTGTGCTTCCTACAGACAAGGGCCATATCTAATTCAACTCTGCTTAGGAAACTGACAAGAACAGTAGTTTCTCTTGCTTCCAATACACTGCATTTGCTGGGAACAGACGCGAGTGCTATTTGCAATGTGTATGGCCAATTGAGCACAATAGTGACTCTGCTTACCAGAAAACAACTCTTGCTGCTAGGACCACAAACTGCATGTGATTCAACTCCGTTTATGAAAGGGAATTCAACTCTAGCTTGGCTTACAAGAAACACACTCTGCTTTAGAGAAAGCAGCACTCTTCTACTCTACTGTGTTTCCTATATAGCCAGAACAGTCAGCTGGCTCAGAAGTAAAGAACTGTGCTTCCTACACACAAGGGCCATATCTAATTCAACTCTGCTTAGGAAACTGACAAGAACAGTAGTTTCTCTTGCGTCCAATACACTGCATTTGCTGGGATAAGACGCGAGTGCTATTTGCACTGTGTAAGGCCAATTGAGCAAAATAGTGAATCTCCTTACCAGAAAACAACTTTTGCTGCTAGGACCAGAAACTGCATGTGATTCAACTCCGTTTATGAAAGGGAAATCAACTCTAGCTCGCCTTACAAGAAACACACTCTGCTTTAGAAAGCAGCACTCTTCTTCTCTACTGTGTTTCCTATATAGCCTGAATTGTCAGCTTGCTCAGAACTAAAGAACTGTGCTTCCTACACACAAGGGCCATATCTAATTCAACTCTGCTTAGGAAACTGACAAGAACAGTAGTTTCTTTTGCGTCCAATACACTGCATTTGCTGGGAACAGACGCGAGTGCTCTTTGCAATGTGTATGGCCAATTGAGCACAATAGTGACTCTCCTTACCAGAAAACAACTCTTGCTGCTAGGACCACAAACTGAATGTGATTCAACTCCGTTTATGAAAGGGAATTAAACTCTAGCTTGCCTTACAAGAAACACCCTCTGCTTTTGAGAAAGCAGCTTCTTCTACTCTACTGTTTCCTATAAAGCAAGAACAGTCAGCTTGCTCAGAACCAAAAAACTGTGCTTCCTACACACAATGGCCCTAACTAGTTCAACTCTGCTTAGGAAACTGACAAGAACAGTAGTTTCTCTTGCGTCCAATACACTGCATTTGCTGGGATAAGACGCGAGTGCTATTTGCACTGTGTAAGGCCAATTGAGCACAATAGTGAATCTCCTTACCAGAAAACAACTTTTGCTGCTAGGACCAGAAACTGCATGTGATTCAACTCCGTTTATGAAAGGGAAATCAACTCTAGCTCGCCTTACAAGAAACACACTCTGCTTTAGAGAAAGCAGCGCTCTTCTACTCTACTGTGTTTCCTATATAGCCAGAACTGTCAGCTTGCTCAGAACTAAAGAACTGTGCTTCCTACACACAAGGGCCATATCTAATTCAACTCTGCTTAGGAAACTGACAAGAACAGTAGTTTCTCTTGCGTCCAATACACTGCATTTGCTGGGAACAGACGCGAGTGCTATTTGCAATGTGTATGGCCACTTGAGCACAATAGTGAATCTCCTTACCAGAAAAAAACTCTTGCTACTAGGACAAGAAATTGCATGTGATTCAACTCCGTTTATTAAAGGGAATTAAACTCTGGATCGCCTTACAAGAAACACACTCTGCTTTTGAGAAAGCAGCACTCATCTACTCTACTGTGTTTCCTATAGAGCCAGAACAGACAGCTTGCTCAGAACCAAAGAACTGTGCTTCCTACACACAATGGCCATAACTAGTTCAACTCTGCTTAGGAAACTGACAAGAACAGTAGTTTCTCTTGCGTCCAATACACTGCACATGCTGAGAACAGAAGCGAGTGCTATTTGCATTGTGTATGGCCAAATGAGCACAATAGTTACTCTCCTTACCAGAAAACAACTCTTGGTGCTAGGACTAGAAACTGCATGTGATTCAACTCCGTTTATGAAAGGGAATTCAACTCTAGCTTGCCTTACAAGAAACACACTCTGCTTTTGAGAAAGCAGCACTCTTCTACTCTACTGTGTTTCCTATATAGCCAGAACAGTCAGCTTGCTCAGAACTAAAGAACTGTGCTTCCTACACACAAGGGCCATATCTAATTCAACTCTGCTTAGGAAACTGACAAGAACAGTAGTTTCTCTTGCGTCCAATACACTGCATTTGCTGGGATAAGACGCGAGTGCTATTTGCACTGTGTAAGGCCAATTGAGCACAATAGTGAATCTCCTTACCAGAAAACAACTTTTGCTGCTAGGACCAGAAACTGCATGTGATTCAACTCCGTTTATGAAAGGGAAATCAACTCTAGCTCGCCTTACAAGAAACACACTCTGCTTTAGAGAAAGCAGCACTCTTCTACTCTACTGTGTTTCCTATATAGCCAGAACAGTCAGCTTGCTCAGAACTAAAGAACTGTGCTTCCTACACACAAGGGCCTTATCTAATTCAAGTCTGCTTAGGAAACTGACAAGAACAGTAGTTTCTCTTGCGTCCAATACACTGCATTTGCTGGGATAAGACGCGAGTGCTATTTGCACTGTGTAAGGCCAATTGAGCACAATAGTGAATCTCCTTACCAGAAAACAACTTTTGCTGCTAGGACCAGAAACTGCATGTGATTCAACTCCGTTTATGAAAGGGAAATCAACTCTAGCTCGCCTTACAAGAAACACACTCTGCTTTAGAGAAAGCAGCACTCTTCTACTCTACTGTGTTTCCTATATAGCCAGAATTGTCAGTTTGCTCAGAACTAAAGAACTGTGCTTCCTACACACAAGGGCCATATCTAATTCAACTCTGCTTAGGAAACTGACAAGAACAGTAGTTTCTCTTGCGTCCAATACACTGCATTTGCTGGGAACAGACGCGAGTGCTATTTGCAATGTGTATGGCCAATTGAGCAAATAGTGACTCTCCTTACAAGAAAACAACTCTTGCTGCTAGGACCACAAACTGAATGTTATTCAACTCCGTTTATGAAAGGGAATTAAACTCTAGCTTGCCTTACAAGAAACACCCTCTGCTTTTGAGAAAGCAGCTTCTTCTACTCTACTGTTTCCTATAAAGCAAGAACAGTCAGCTTGCTCAGAACCAAAGAACTGTGCTTCCTACACACAATGGTCCTAACTAGTTCAACTCTGCTTAGGAAACTGACAAGAACAGTAGTTTCTCTTGCGTCCAATACACTGCATTTGCTGGGATAAGACGCGAGTGCTATTTGCACTGTGTAAGGCCAATTGAGCACAATAGTGAATCTCCTTACCAGAAAACAACTTTTGCTGCTAGGACCAGAAACTGCATGTGATTCAACTCCGTTTATGAAAGGGAAATCAACTCTAGCTCGCCTTACAAGAAACACACTCTGCTTTAGAGAAAGCAGCGCTCTTCTACTCTACTGTGTTTCCTATATAGCCAGAACTGTCAGCTTGCTCAGAACTAAAGAACTGTGCTTCCTACACACAAGGGCCATATCTAATTCAACTCTGCTTAGGAAACTGACAAGAACAGTAGTTTCTCTTGCGTCCAATACACTGCATTTGCTGGGAACAGACGCGAGTGCTATTTGCAATGTGTATGGCCACTTGAGCACAATAGTGAATCTCCTTACCAGAAAAAAACTCTTGCTGCTAGGACAAGAAATTGCATGTGATTCAACTCCGTTTATGAAAGGGAATTAAACTCTGGCTCGCCTTACAAGAAACACACTCTGCTTTTGAGAAAGCAGCACTCATCTACTCTACTGTGTTTCCTATAGAGCCAGAACAGTCAGCTTGCTCAGAACCAAAGAACTGTGCTTCCTACACACAATGGCCATAACTAGTTCAACTCTGCTTAGGAAACTGACAAGAACAGTAGTTTCTCTTGCGTCCAATACACTGCACTTGCTGAGAACAGAAGCGAGTGCTATTTGCATTGTGTATGGCCAAATGAGCACAATAGTTACTCTCCTTACCAGAAAACAACTCTTGGTGCTAGGACTAGAAACTGCATGTGATTCAACTCCGTTTATGCAAGGGAATTCAACTCTAGCTTGGCTTACAAGAAACACACTCTGCTTTTGAGAAAGCAGCACTCTTCTACTCTACTGTGTTTCCTATATAGCCAGAACAGTCAGCTTGCTCAGAACTAAAGAACTGTGCTTCCTACACACAAGGGCCATATCTAATTCAACTCTGCTTAGGAAACTGACAAGAACAGTAGTTTCTCTTGCGTCCAATACACTGCATTTGCTGGGATAAGACGCGAGTGCTATTTGCACTGTGTAAGGCCAATTGAGCACAATAGTGAATCTCCTTACCAGAAAACAACTTTTGCTGCTAGGACCAGAAACTGCATGTGATTCAACTCCGTTTATGAAAGGGAAATCAACTCTAGCTCGCCTTACAAGAAACACACTCTGCTTTAGAGAAAGCAGCGCTCTTCTACTCTACTGTGTTTCCTATATAGCCAGAACAGTCAGCTTGCTCAGAACTAAAGAACTGTGCTTCCTACACACAAGGGCCATATCTAATTCAACGCTGCTTAGGAAACTGACAAGAACAGTAGTTTCTCTTGCTTCCAATACACTGCATTTGCTGGGAACAGACGCGAGTGCTATTTGCAATGTGTATGGCCAATTGAGCACAATAGTGACTCTGCTTACCAGAAAACAACTCTTGCTGCTAGGACCACAAATTGCATGTGATTCAACTCCGTTTATGAAAGGGAATTCAACTCTAGCTTGGCTTACAAGAAACACACTCTGCTTTTGAGAAAGCAGCACTCTTCTACTCTACTGTGTTTCCTATATAGCCAGAACAGTCAGCTTGCTCAGAACTAAAGAACTGTGCTTCCTACACACAAGGGCCTTATCTAATTCAAGTCTGCTTAGCAAACTGACAAGAACAGTAGTTTCTCTTGCGTCCAATACACTGCATTTGCTGGGATAAGACGCGAGTGCTATTTGCAATGTGTAAGGCCAATTGAGCACAATAGTGAATCTCCTTACCAGAAAACAACTTTTGCTGCTAGGACCAGAAACTGCATGTGATTCAACTCCGTTTATGAAAGGGAAATCAACTCTAGCTCGCCTTACAAGAAACACACTCTGCTTTAGAGAAAGCAGCACTCTTCTACTCTACTGTGTTTCCTATATAGCCAGAATTGTCAGCTTGCTCAGAACTAAAGAACTGTGCTTCCTACACACAAGGGCCATATCTAATTCAACTCTGCTTAGGAAACTGACAAGAACAGTAGTTTCTCTTGCTTCCAATACACTGCATTTGCTGGGAACAGACGCGAGTGCTATTTGCAATGTGTATGGCCAATTGAGCACAATAGTGACTCTCCTTACCAGAAAACATCTCTTGCTGCTAGGACCACAAACTGCATGTGATTCAACTCCGTTTATGAAAGGGAATTAAACTCTGGCTCGCCTTACAAGAAACACACTCTGCTTTTGAGAAAGCAGCACTCATCTACTCTACTGTGTTTCCTATAGAGCCAGAACAGTCAGCTTGCTCAGAACCAAAGAACTGTGCTTCCTACACACAATGGCCATAACTAGTTCAACTCTGCTTAGGAAACTGACAAGAACAGTAGTTTCTCTTGCGTCCAATACACTGCATTTGCTGGGATAAGACGCGAGTGCTATTTGCAATGTGTAAGGCCAATTGAGCACAATAGTGAATCTCCTTACCAGAAAACAACTTTTGCTGCTAGGACCACAAACTGCATGTGATTCAACTCCGTTTATGAAAGGGAAATCAACTCTAGCTCGCCTTACAAGAAACACACTCTGCTTTAGAGAAAGCAGCACTCTTCTACTCTACTGTGTTTCCTATATAGCCAGAATTGTCAGCTTGCTCAGAACTAAAGAACTGTGCTTCCTACACACAAGGGCCATATCTAATTCAACTCTGCTTAGGAAACTGACAAGAACAGTAGTTTCTCTTGCTTCCAATACACTGCATTTGCTGGGAACAGACGCGAGTGCTATTTGCAATGTGTATGGCCAATTGAGCACAATAGTGACTCTCCTTACCAGAAAACAACTCTTGCTGCTAGGACCACAAACTGCATGTGATTCAACTCCGTTTATGAAAGGGAATTAAACTCTGGCTCGCCTTACAAGAAACACACTCTGCTTTTGAGAAAGCAGCACTCATCTACTCTACTGTGTTTCCTATAGAGCCAGAACAGTCAGCTTGCTCAGAACCAAAGAACTGTGCTTCCTACACACAAGGGCCATATCTAATTCAACTCTGCTTAGGAAACTGACAAGAACAGTAGTTTCTCTTGCTTCCAATACACTGCATTTGCTGGGAACAGACGCGAGTGCTATTTGCAATGTGTATGGCCAATTGAGCACAATAGTGACTCTGCTTACCAGAAAAAACTCTTGCTGCTAGGACCACAAACTGCATGTGATTCAACTCCGTTTATGAAAGGGAATTCAACTCTAGCTTGGCTTACAAGAAACACACTCTGCTTTAGAGAAAGCAGCACTCTTCTACTCTACTGTGTTTCCTATATAGCCAGAACAGTCAGCTGGCTCAGAAGTAAAGAACTGTGCTTCCTACACACAAGGGCCATATCTAATTCAACTCTGCTTAGGAAACTGACAAGAACAGTAGTTTCTCTTGCGTCCAATACACTGCATTTGCTGGGATAAGACGCGAGTGCTATTTGCACTGTGTAAGGCCAATTGAGCACAATAGTTAATCTCCTTACCAGAAAACAACTTTTGCTGCTACGACCAGAAACTGCATGTGATTCAACTCCGTTTTTGAAAGGGAAATCAACTCTAGCTCGCCTTACAAGAAACACACTCTGCTTTAGAGAAAGCAGCGCTCTTCTACTCTACTGTGTTTCCTATATAGCCAGAACAGTCAGCTTGCTCAGAACTAAAGAACTGTGCTTCCTACACACAAGGGCCATATCTAATTCAACGCTGCTTAGGAAACTGACAAGAACAGTTGTTTCTCTTGCTTCCAATACACTGCATTTGCTGGGAACAGACGCGAGTGCTATTTGCAATGTGTATGGCCAATTGAGCACAATAGTGACTCTGCTTACCAGAAAACAACTCTTGCTACTAGGACCACAATCTGCATGTGATTCAACTCCGTTTATGAAAGGGAATTCAACTCTAGCTTGGCTTACAAGAAACACACTCTGCTTTTGAGAAAGCAGCACTCTTCTACTCTACTGTGTTTCCTATATAGCCAGAACATTCAGCTTGCTCAGAACTAAAGAACTGTGCTTCCTACACACTAGGGCCTTATCTAATTCAAGTCTGCTTAGGAAACTGACAAGAACAGTAGTTTCTCTTGCGTCCAATACACTGCATTTCCTGGGATAAGACGCGAGTGCTATTTGCACTGTGTAAGGCCAATTGAGCACAATAGTGAATCTCCTTACCAGAAAACAACTTTTGCTGCTAGGACCAGAAACTGCATGTGATTCAACTCCGTTTATTAAGGGGAAATCAACTCTAGCTCGCCTTACAAGAAACACACTCTGCTTTTGAGAAAGCAGCACTCATCTACTCTACTGTGTTTCCTATAGAGCCAGAACAGTCAGCTTGCTCAGAACCAAAGAACTGTGCTTCCTACACACAATGGCCATAACTAGTTCAACTCTGCTTAGGAAACTGACAAGAACAGTTGTTTTTCTTGCGTCCAATACACTGCACTTGCTGAGAACAGAAGCGAGTGCTATTTGCATTGTGTATGGCCAAATGAGCACAATAGTTACTCTCCTTACCAGAAAACAACTCTTGGTGCTAGGACTAGAAACTGCATGTGATTCAACTCCGTTTATGAAAGGGAATTCAACTCTAGCTTGGCTTACAAGAAACACACTCTGCTTTTGAGAAAGCAGCACTCTTCTACTCTACTGTGTTTCCTATATAGCCAGAACAGTCAGCTTGCTTAGAACTAAAGAACTGTGCTTCCTACACACAAGGGCCATATCTAATTCAACTCTGCTTAGGAAACTGACAAGAACAGTAGTTTCTCTTGCGTCCAATACACTGCATTTGCTGGGATAAGACGCGAGTGCTATTTGCACTGTGTAAGGCCAATTGAGCACAATAGTGAATCTCCTTACCAGAAAACAACTTTTGCTGCTAGGACCAGAAACTGCATGTGATTCAACTCCGTTTATGAAAGGGAAATCAACTCTAGCTCGCCTTACAAGAAACACACTCTGCTTTAGAAAGCAGCACTCTTCTTCTCTACTGTGTTTCCTATATAGCCTGAATTGTCAGCTTGCTCAGAACTAAAGAACTGTGCTTCCTACACACAAGGGCCATATCTAATTCAACTCTGCTTAGGAAACTGACAAGAACAGTAGTTTCTCTTGCGTCCAATACACTGCATTTGCTGGGAACAGACGCGAGTGCTATTTGCAATGTGTATGGCCAATTGAGCACAATAGTGACTCTCCTTACCAGAAAACAACTCTTGCTGCTAGGACCACAAACTGAATGTGATTCAACTCCGTTTATGAAAGGGAGTTAAACTCTAGCTTGCCTTACAAGAAACACCCTCTGCTTTTGAGAAAGCAGCTTCTTCTACTCTACTGTTTCCTATAAAGCAAGAACAGTCAGCTTGCTCAGAACCAAAGAACTGTGCTTCCTACACACAATGGCCCTAACTAGTTCAACTCTGCTTAGGAAACTGACAAGAACAGTAGTTTCTCTTGCGTCCAATACACTGCATTTGCTGGGATAAGACGCGAGTGCTATTTGCACTGTGTAAGGCCAATTGAGCACAATAGTGAATCTCCTTACCAGAAAACAACTTTTGCTGCTAGGACCAGAAACTGCATGTGATTCAACTCCGTTTATGAAAGGGAAATCAACTCTAGCTCGCCTTACAAGAAACACACTCTGCTTTAGAGAAAGCAGCGCTCTTCTACCCTACTGTGTTTCCTATATAGCCAGAACTGTCAGCTTGCTCAGAACTAAAGAACTGTGCTTCCTACACACAAGGGCCATATCTAATTCAACTCTGCTTAGGAAACTGACAAGAACAGTAGTTTCTCTTGCGTCCAATACACTGCATTTGCTGGGAACAGACGCGAGTGCTATTTGCAATGTGTATGGCCACTTGAGCACAATAGTGACTCTCCTTACCAGAAAACAACTCTTGCTGCTAGGACCACAAACTGCATGTGATTCAACTCCGTTTATGAAAGGGAATTAAACTCTGGCTCGCCTTACAAGAAACACACTCTGCTTTTGAGAAAGCAGCACTCATCTACTCTACTGTGTTTCCTATAGAGCCAGAACAGTCAGCTTGCTCAGAACCAAAGAACTGTGCTTCCTACACACAATGGCCATAACTAGTTCAACTCTGCTTAGGAAACTGACAAGAACAGTAGTTTCTCTTGCGTCCAATACACTGCACTTGTTGAGAACAGAAGCGAGTGCTATTTGCATTGTGTATGGCCAAATGAGCACAATTGTTACTCTCCTTACCAGAAAACAACTCTTGGTGCTAGGACTAGAAACTGCATGTGATTCAACTCCGTTTATGAAAGGGAATTCAACTCTAGCTTGGCTTACAAGAAACACACTCTGCTTTTGAGAAAGCAGCACTCTTCTACTCTACTGTGTTTCCTATATAGCCAGAACAGTCAGCTTGCTCAGAACTAAAGAACTGTGCTTCCTACACACAAGGGCCATATCTAATTCAACTCTGCTTAGGAAACTGACAAGAACAGTAGTTTCTCTTGCGTCCAATACACTGCATTTGCTGGGATAAGACGCGAGTGCTATTTGCACTGTGTAAGGCCAATTGAGCACAATAGTGAATCTCCTTACCAGAAAACAACTTTTGCTGCTAGGACCAGAAACTGCATGTGATTCAACTCCGTTTATGAAAGGGAAATCAACTCTAGCTAGCCTTACAAGAAACACACTCTGCTTTAGAGAAAGCAGCGCTCTTCTACTCTACTGTGTTTCCTATATAGCCAGAACTGTCAGCTTGCTCAGAAATAAAGAACTGTGCTTCCTACACACAAGGGCCATATCTAATTCAACTCTGCTTAGGAAACTGACAAGAACAGTAGTTTCTCTTGCTTCCAATACACTGCATTTGCTGGGAACAGACGCGAGTGCTATTTGCAATGTGTATGGCCAATTGAGCACAATAGTGACTCTGCTTACCAGAAAACAACTCTTGCTGCTAGGACCACAAACTGCATGTGATTCAACTCCGTTTATGAAAGGGAATTCAACTCTAGCTTGGCTTACAAGAAACACACTCTGCTTTAGAGAAAGCAGCACTCTTCTACTCTACTGTGTTTCCTATATAGCCAGAACAGTCAGCTGGCTCAGAAGTAAAGAACTGTGCTTCCTACACACAAGGGCCATATCTAATTCAACTCTGCTTAGGAAACTGACAAGAACAGTAGTTTCTCTTGCGTCCAATACACTGCATTTGCTGGGATAAGACGCGAGTGCTATTTGCACTGTGTAAGGCCAATTGAGCACAATAGTGAATCTCCTTACCAGAAAACAACTTTTGCTGCTAGGACCAGAAACTGCATGTGATTCAACTCCGTTTATTAAGGGGAAATCAACTCTAGCTCGCCTTACAAGAAACACACTCTGCTTTTGAGAAAGCAGCACTCATCTACTCTACTGTGTTTCCTATAGAGCCAGAACAGTCAGCTTGCTCAGAACCAAAGAACTGTGCTTCCTACACACAATGGCCATAACTAGTTCAACTCTGCTTAGGAAACTGACAAGAACAGTTGTTTTTCTTGCGTCCAATACACTGCACTTGCTGAGAACAGAAGCGTGTGCTATTTGCATTGTGTATGGCCAAATGAGCACAATAGTTACTCTCCTTACCAGAAAACAACTCTTGGTGCTAGGACTAGAAACTGCATGTGATTCAACTCCGTTTATGAAAGGGAATTCAACTCTAGCTTGGCTTACAAGAAACACACTCTGCTTTTGAGAAAGCAGCACTCTTCTACTCTACTGTGTTTCCTATATAGCCAGAACAGTCAGCTTGCTCAAAACTAAAGAACTGTGCTTCCTACACACAAGGGCCATATCTAATTCAACTCTGCTTAGGAAACTGACAAGAACAGTAGTTTCTCTTGCGTCCAATACACTGCATTTGCTGGGATAAGACGCGAGTGCTATTTGCATTGTGTAAGGCCAATTGAGCACAATAGTGAATCTCCTTACCAGAAAACAACTTTTGCTGCTAGGACCAGAAACTGCATGTGATTCAACTCCGTTTATGAAAGGGAAATCAACTCTAGCTCGCCTTACAAGAAACACACTCTGCTTTAGAGAAAGCAGCGCTCTTCTACTCTACTGTGTTTCCTATATAGCCAGAACAGTCAGCTTGCTCAGAACTAAAGAACTGTGCTTCCTACACACAAGGGCCATATCTAACTCAACACTGCTTAGGAAACTAACAAGAACAGTAGTTTCTCTTGCTTCCAATACACTGCATTTGCTGGGAACAGACGCGAGTGCTATTTGCAATGTTTATGGCCAATTGAGCACAATAGTGACTCTGCTTACCAGAAAACAACTCTTGCTGCTAGGACCACAAACTGCATGTGATTCAACTCCGTTTATGAAAGGGAATTCAACTCTAGCGTGGCTTACAAGAAACACACTCTGCTTTTGAGAAAGCAGCACTCTTCTACTCTACTGTGTTTCCTATATAGCCAGAACAGTCAGCTTGCTCAGAACTAAAGAACTGTGCTTCCTACACACAAGGGCCTTATCTAATTCAAGTCTGCTTAGGAAACTGACAAGAACAGTAGTTTCTCTTGCGTCCAATACACTGCATTTGCTGGGATAAGACGCGAGTGCTATTTGCAATGTGTAAGGCCAATTGAGCACAATAGTGAATCTCCTTACCAGAAAACAACTTTTGCTGCTAGGACCAGAAACTGCATGTGATTCAACTCCGTTTATGAAAGGGAAATCAACTCTAGCTCGCCTTACGAGAAACACACTCTGCTTTAGAGAAAGCAGCACTCTTCTACTCTACTGTGTTTCCTATATAGCCAGAATTGTCAGCTTGCTCAGAACTAAAGAACTGTGCTTCCTACACACAAGGGCCATATCTAATTCAACTCTGCTTAGGAAACTGACAAGAACAGTAGTTTCTCTTGCTTCCAATTCACTGCATTTGCTGGGAACAGACGCGAGTGCTATTTGCAATGTGTATGGCCAATTGAGCACAATAGTGACTCTCCTTACCAGAAAACAACTCTTGCTGCTAGGACCACAAACTGCATGTGATTCAACTCCGTTTATGAAAGGGAATTAAACTCTGGCTCGCCTTACAAGAAACACACTCTGCTTTTGAGAAAGCAGCACTCATCTACTCTACTGTGTTTCCTATAGAGCCAGAACAGTCAGCTTGCTCAGAACCAAAGAACTGTGCTTCCTACACACAATGGCCATAACTAGTTCAACTCTGCTTAGGAAACTGACAAGAACAGTAGTTTCTCTTGCGTCCAATACACTGCACTTGTTGAGAACAGAAGCGAGTGCTATTTGCATTGTGTATGGCCTAATGAGCACAATAGTTACTCTCCTTACCAGAAAACAACTCTTGGTGCTAGGACTAGAAACTGCATGTGATTCAACTCCATTTATGAAAGGGAATTCAACTCTAGCTTGGCTTACAAGAAACACACTCTGCTTTTTAGAAAGCAGCACTCTTCTACTCTACTGTGTTTCCTATATAGCCAGAACAGTCAGCTTGCTCAGAACTAAAGAACTGTGCTTCCTACACACAAGGGCCATATCTAATTCAACTCTGCTTAGGAAACTGACAAGAACAGTAGTTTCTCTTGCGTCCAATACACTGCATTTGCTGGGATAAGACGCGAGTGCTATTTGCACTGTGTAAGGCCAATTGAGCACAATAGTGAATCTCCTTACCAGAAAACAACTTTTGCTGCTAGGACCAGAAACTGCATGTGATTCAACTCCGTTTATGAAAGGGAAATCAACTCTAGCTAGCCTTACAAGAAACACACTCTGCTTTAGAGCGCTCTTCTACTCTACTGTGTTTCCTATATAGCCAGAACTGTCAGCTTGCTCAGAACTAAAGAACTGTGCTTCCTACACACAAGGGCCATATCTAATTCAACTCTGCTTAGGAAACTGACAAGAACAGTAGTTTCTCTTGCTTCCAATACACTGCATTTGCTGGGAACAGACGCGAGTGCTATTTGCAATGTGTATGGCCAATTGAGCACAATAGTGACTCTGCTTACCAGAAAACAACTCTTGCTGCTAGGACCACAAACTGCATGTGATTCAACTCCGTTTATGAAAGGGAATTCAACTCTAGCTTGGCTTACAAGAAACACACTCTGCTTTAGAGAAAGCAGCACTCTTCTACTCTACTGTGTTTCCTATATAGCCAGAACAGTCAGCTGGCTCAGAAGTAAAGAACTGTGCTTCCTACACACAAGGGCCATATCTAATTCAACTCTGCTTAGGAAACTGACAAGAACAGTAGTTTCTCTTGCGTCCAATACACTGCATTTGCTGGGATAAGACGCGAGTGCTATTTGCACTGTGTAAGGCCAATTGAGCACAATAGTTAATCTCCTTACCAGAAAACAACTTTTGCTGCTACGACCAGAAACTGCATGTGATTCAACTCTGTTTTTGAAAGGGAAATCAACTCTAGCTCGCTTTACAAGAAACACACTCTGCTTTAGAGAAAGCAGCGCTCTTCTACTCTACTGTGTTTCCTATATAGCCAGAACAGTCAGCTTGCTCAGAACTAAAGAACTGTGCTTCCTACACACAAGGGCCATATCTAATTCAACGCTGCTTAGGAAACTGACAAGAACAGTAGTTTCTCTTGCTTCCAATACACTGCATTTGCTGGGAACAGACGCGAGTGCTATTTGCAATGTGTATGGCCAATTGAGCACAATAGTGACTCTGCTTACCAGAAAACAACTCTTGCTGCTAGGACCACAAACTGCATGTGATTCAACTCCGTTTATGAAAGGGAATTCAACTCTAGCTTGGCTTACAAGAAACACACTCTGCTTTTGAGAAAGCAGCACTCTTCTACTCTACTGTGTTTCCTATATAGCCAGAACAGTCAGCTTGCTCAGAACTAAAGAACTGTGCTTCCTACACACTAGGGCCTTATCTAATTCAAGTCTGCTTAGGAAACTGACAAGAACAGTAGTTTCTCTTGCGTCCAATACACTGCATTTGCTGGGATAAGACGCGAGTGCTATTTGCACTGTGTAAGGCCAATTGAGCACAATAGTGAATCTCCTTACCAGAAAACAACTTTTGCTGCTAGGACCAGAAACTGCATGTGATTCAACTCCGTTTATTAAGGGGAAATCAACTCTAGCTCGCCTTACAAGAAACACACTCTGCTTTTGAGAAAGCAGCACTCATCTACTCTACTGTGTTTCCTATAGAGCCAGAACAGTCAGCTTGCTCAGAACCAAAGAACTGTGCTTCCTACACATAATGGCCATAACTAGTTCAACTCTGCTTAGGAAACTGACAAGAACAGTTGTTTTTCTTGCGTCCAATACACTGCACTTGCTGAGAACAGAAGCGAGTGCTATTTGCATTGTGTATGGCCAAATGAGCACAATAGTTACTCTCCTTACCAGAAAACAACTCTTGGTGCTAGGACTAGAAACTGCATGTGATTCAACTCCGTTTATGAAAGGGAATTCAACTCTAGCTTGGCTTACAAGAAACACACTCTGCTTTTGAGAAAGCAGCACTCTTCTACTCTACTGTGTTTCCTATATAGCCAGAACAGTCAGCTTGCTTACAACTAAAGAACTGTGCTTCCTACACACAAGGGCCATATCTAATTCAACTCTGCTTAGGAAACTGACAAGAACAGTAGTTTCTCTTGCGTCCATAACACTGCATTTGCTGGGATAAGACGCGAGTGCTATTTGCACTGTGTAAGGCCAATTGAGCACAATAGTGAATCTCCTTACCAGAAAACAACTTTTGATGCTAGGACCAGAAACTGCATGTGATTCAACTCCGTTTATGAAAGGGAAATCAACTCTAGCTCGCCTTACAAGAAACACACTCTGCTTTAGAAAGCAGCACTCTTCTTCTCTACTGTGTTTCCTATATAGCCTGAATTGTCAGCTTGCTCAGAACTAAAAAACTGTGCTGCCTACACACAAGGGCCATATCTAATTCAACTCTGCTTAGGAAACTGAAAAGAACAGTAGTTTCTCTTGCGTCCAATACACTGCATTTGCTGGGACCAGACGCGAGTGCTATTTGCAATGTGTATGGCCAATTGAGCACAATAGTGACTCTCCTTACCAGAAAACAACTCTTGCTGCTAGGACCACAAACTGAATGTGATTCAACTCCGTTTATGAAAGGGAATTAAACTCTAGCTTGCCTTACAAGAAACACCCTCTGCTTTTGAGAAAGCAGCTTCTTCTACTCTACTGTTTCCTATAAAGCAAGAACAGTCAGCTTGCTCAGAACCAAAGAACTGTGCTTCCTACACACAATGGCCCTAACTAGTTCAACTCTGCTTAGGAAACTGACAAGAACAGTAGTTTTTCTTGCGTCCAATACACTGCATTTGCTGGGATAAGACGCGAGTGCTATTTGCACTGTGTAAGGCCAATTGAGCACAATAGTGAATCTCCTTACCAGAAAACAACTTTTGCTGATAGGACCAGAAACTGCATGTGATTCAACTCCGTTTATGAAAGGGAAATCAACTCTAGCTCGCCTTACAAGAAACACACTCTGCTTTAGAGAAAGCAGCGCTCTTCTACTCTACTGTGTTTCCTATATAGCCAGAACTGTCAGCTTGCTCAGAACTAAAGAACTGTGCTTCCTACACACAAGGGCCATATCTAATTCAAGTCTGCTTAGGAAACTGACAAGAACAGTAGTTTCTCTTGCGTCCAATACACTGCATTTGCTGGGATAAGACGCGAGTGCTATTTGCACTGTGTAAGGCCAATTGAGCACAATAGTGAATCTCCTTACCAGAAAACAACTTTTGCTGCTAGGACCAGAAACTGCATGTGATTCAACTCCGTTTATTAAGGGGAAATCAACTCTAGCTCGCCTTACAAGAAACACACTCTGCTTTTGAGAAAGCAGCACTCATCTACTCTACTGTGTTTCCTATAGAGCCAGAACAGTCAGCTTGCTCAGAACCAAAGAACTGTGCTTCCTACACACAATGGCCATAACTAGTTCAACTCTGCTTAGGAAACTGACAAGAACAGTTGTTTTTCTTGCGTCCAATACACTGCACTTGCTGAGAACAGAATCGAGTGCTATTTGCATTGTGTATGGCCAAATGAGCACAATAGTTACTCTCCTTACCAGAAAACAACTCTTGGTGCTAGGACTAGAAACTGCATGTGATTCAACTCCGTTTATGAAAGGGAATTCAACTCTAGCTTGGCTTACAAGAAACACACTCTGCTTTTGAGAAAGCAGCACTCTTCTACTCTACTGTGTTTCCTATATAGCCAGAACAGTCAGCTTGCTTAGAACTAAAGAACTGTGCTTCCTACACACAAGGGCCATATCTAATTCAACTCTGCTTAGGAAACTGACAAGAACAGTAGTTTCTCTTGCGTCCAATACACTGCATTTGCTGGGATAAGACGCGAGTGCTATTTGCACTGTGTAAGGCCAATTGAGCACAATAGTGAATCTCCTTACCAGAAAACAACTTTTGCTGCTAGGACCAGAAACTGCATGTGATTCAACTCCGTTTATGAAAGGGAAATCAACTCTAGCTCGCCTTACAAGAAACACACTCTGCTTTAGAAAGCAGCACTCTTCTTCTCTACTGTGTTTCCTATATAGCCTGAATTGTCAGCTTGCTCAGAACTAAAGAACTGTGCTTCCTACACACAAGGGGCATATCTAATTCAACTCTGCTTAGGAAACTGACAAGACCAGTAGTTTCTCTTGCGTCCAATACACTGCATTTGCTGGGAACAGACGCGAGTGCTATTTGCAATGTGTATGGCCAATTGAGCACAATAGTGACTCTCCTTACCAGAAAACAACTCTTGCTGCTAGGACCACAAACTGAATGTGATTCAACTCCGTTTATGAAAGGGAATTAAACTCTAGCTTGCCTTACAAGAAACACCCTCTGCTTTTGAGAAAGCAGCTTCTTCTACTCTACTGTTTCCTATAAAGCAAGAACAGTCAGCTTGCTCAGAACCAAAGAACTGTGCTTCCTACACACAATGGCCCTAACTAGTTCAACTCTGCTTAGGAAACTGACAAGAACAGTAGTTTCTCTTGCGTCCAATACACTGCATTTGCTGGGATAAGACGCGAGTGCTATTTGCACTGTGTAAGGCCAATTGAGCACAATAGTGAATCTCCTTAACAAAAAACAACTTTTGCTGCTAGGACCAGAAACTGCATGTGATTCAACTCCGTTTATGAAAGGGAAATCAACTCTAGCTCGCCTTACAAGAAACACACTCTGCTTTAGAGAAAGCAGCGCTCTTCTACTCTACTGTGTTTCCTATAGAGCCAGAACAGTCAGCTTGCTCAGAACCAAAGAACTGTGCTACGTACACACAATGGCCATAACTAGTTCAACTCTGCTTAGGAAACTGACAAGAACAGTAGTTTCTCTTGCGTCCAATACACTGCACTTGCTGAGAACAGAAGCGAGTGCTATTTGCATTGTGTATGGCCAAATGAGCACAATAGTTACTCTCCTTACCAGAAAACAACTCTTGGTGCTAGGACTAGAAACTGCATGTGATTCAACTCCGTTTATGAAAGGGAATTCAACTCTAGCTTGGCTTACAAGAAACACACTCTGCTTTTGAGAAAGCAGCACTCTTCTACTCTACTGTGTTTCCTATATAGCCAGAACAGTCAGCTTGCTCAGAACTAAAGAACTGTGCTTCCTACACACAAGGGCCATATCTAATTCAACTCTGCTTAGGAAACTGACAAGAACAGTAGTTTCTCTTGCGTCCAATACACTGCATTTGCTGGGATAAGACGCGAGTGCTATTTGAACTGTGTAAGGCCAATTGAGCACAATAGTGAATCTCCTTACCAGAAAACAACTTTTGCTGCTAGGACCAGAAACTGCATGTGATTCAACTCCGTTTATGAAAGGGAAATCAACTCTAGCTCGCCTTACAAGAAACACACTCTGCTTTAGAGAAAGCAGCGCTCTTCTACTCTACTGTGTTTCCTATATAGCCAGAACAGTCAGATTGCTCAGAACTAAAGAACTGTGCTTCCTACACACAAGGGCCATATCTAATTCAACGCTGCTTAGGAAACTGACAAGAACAGTAGTTTCTCTTGCTTCCAATACACTGCATTTGCTGGGATAAGACGCGAGTGCTATTTGCACTGTGTAAGGCCAATTGAGCACAATAGTGAATCTCCTTACCAGAAAACAACTTTTGCTGCTAGGACCAGAAACTGCATGTGATTCAACTCCGTTTATGAAAGGGAAATCAACTCTAGCTCGCCTTACAAGAAACACACTCTGCTTTAGAGAAAGCAGCGCTCTTCTACTCTACTGTGTTTCCTATATAGCCAGAACTGTCAGCTTGCTCAGAACTAAAGAACTGTGCTTCCTACACACAAGGGCCATATCTAATTCAAGTCTGCTTAGGAAACTGACAAGAACAGTAGTTTCTCTTGCGTCCAATACACTGCATTTGCTGGGATAAGACGCGAGTGCTATTTGCACTGTGTAAGGCCAATTGAGCACAATAGTGAATCTCCTTACCAGAAAACAACTTTTGCTGCTAGGACCAGAAACTGCATGTGATTCAACTCCGTTTATTAAGGGGAAATCAACTCTAGCTCGCCTTACAAGAAACACACTCTGCTTTTGAGAAAGCAGCACTCATCTACTCTACTGTGTTTCCTATAGAACCAGAACAGTCAGCTTGCTCAGAACCAAAGAACTGTGCTTCCTACACACAATGGCCATAACTAGTTCAACTCTGCTTAGGAAACTGACAAGAACAGTTGTTTTTCTTGCGTCCAATACACTGCACTTGCTGAGAACAGAAGCGAGTGCTATTTGCATTGTGTATGGCCAAATGAGCACAATAGTTACTCTCCTTACCAGAAAACAACTCTTGGTGCTAGGACTAGAAACTGCATGTGATTCAACTCCGTTTATGAAAGGGAATTCAACTCTAGCTTGGCTTACAAGAAACACACTCTGCTTTTGAGAAAGCAGCACTCTTCTACTCTACTGTGTTTCCTATATAGCCAGAACAGTCAGCTTGCTTAGAACTAAAGAACTGTGCTTCCTACACACAAGGGCCATATCTAATTCAACTCTGCTTAGGAAACTGACAAGAACAGTAGTTTCTCTTGCGTCCAATACACTGCATTTGCTGGGATAAGACGCGAGTGCTATTTGCACTCTGTAAGGCCAATTGAGCACAATAGTGAATCTCCTTACCAGAAAACAACTTTTGCTGCTAGGACCAGAAACTGCATGTGATTCAACTCCGTTTATGAAAGGGAAATCAACTCTAGCTCGCCTTACAAGAAACACACTCTGCTTTAGAAAGCATCACTCTTCTTCTCTACTGTGTTTCCTATATAGCCTGAATTGTCAGCTTGCTCAGAACTAAAGAACTGTGCTTCCTACACACAAGGGCCATATCTAATTCAACTCTGCTTAGGAAACTGACAAGAACAGTAGTTTCTCTTGCGTCCAATACACTGCATTTGCTGGGAACAGACGCGAGTGCTATTTGCAATGTGTATGGCCAATTGAGCACAATAGTGACTCTCCTTACCAGAAAACAACTCTTGCTGCTAGGACCACAAACTGAATGTGATTCAACTCCGTTTATGAAAGGGAATTAAACTCTAGCTTGCCTTACAAGAAACACCCTCTGCTTTTGAGAAAGCAGCTTCTTCTACTCTACTGTTTCCTATAAAGCAAGAACACTCAGCTTGCTCAGAACCAAAGAACTGTGCTTCCTACACACAATGGCCCTAACTAGTTCAACTCTGCTTAGGAAACTGACAAGAACAGTAGTTTTTCTTGCGTCCAATACACTGCATTTGCTGGGATAAGACGCGAGTGCTATTTGCACTGTGTAAGGCCAATTGAGCACAATAGTGAATCTCCTTACCAGAAAACAACTTTTGCTGCTAGGACCAGAAACTGCATGTGATTCAACTTCGTTTATTAAGGGGAAATCAACTCCAGCTCGCCTTACAAGAAACACACTCTGCTTTTGAGAAAGCAGCACTCATCTACTCTACTGTGTTTCCTATAGAGCCAGAACAGTCAGCTTGCTCAGAACCAAAGAACTGTGCTTCCTACACACAATGGCCATAACTAGTTCAACTCTGCTTAGGAAACTGACAAGAACAGTTGTTTTTCTTGCGTCCAATACACTGCACTTGCTGAGAACAGAAGCGAGTGCTATTTGCATTGTGTATGGCCAAATGAGCACAATAGTTACTCTCCTTACCAGAAAACAACTCTTGGTGCTAGGACTAGAAACTGCATGTGATTCAACTCCGTTTATGAAAGGGAATTCAACTCTAGCTTGCCTTACAAGAAACACACTCTGCTTTTGAGAAAGCAGCACTCTTCTACTCTACTGTGTTTCCTATATAGCCAGAACAGTCAGCTTGCTTAGAACTAAAGAACTGTGCTTCCTACACACAAGGGCCATATCTAATTCAACTCTGCTTAGGAAACTGACAAGAACAGTAGTTTCTCTTGCGTCCAATACACTGCATTTGCTGGGATAAGACGCGAGTGCTATTTGCACTCTGTAAGGCCAATTGAGCACAATAGTGAATCTCCTTACCAGAAAACAACTTTTGCTGCTAGGACCAGAAACTGCATGTGATTCAACTCCGTTTATGAAAGGTAAATCAACTCTAGCTCGCCTTACAAGAAACACACTCTGCTTTAGAAAGCATCACTCTTCTTCTCTACTGTGTTTCCTATATAGCCTGAATTGTCAGCTTGCTCAGAACTAAAGAACTGTGCTTCCTACACACAAGGGCCATATCTAATTCAACTCTGCTTAGGAAACTGACAAGAACAGTAGTTTCTCTTGCGTCCAATACACTGCATTTGCTGGGAACAGACGCGAGTGCTATTTGCAATGTGTATGGCCAATTGAGCACAATAGTGACTCTCCTTACCAGAAAACAACTCTTGCTGCTAGGACCACAAACTGCATGTGATTCAACTCCGTTTATGAAAGGGAATTAAACTCTAGCTTGCCTTACAAGAAACACCCTCTGCTTTTGAGAAAGCAGCTTCTTCTACTCTACTGTTTCCTATAAAGCAAGAACACTCAGCTTGCTCAGAACCAAAGAACTGTGCTTCCTACACACAATGGCCCTAACTAGTTCAACTCTGCTTAGGAAACTGACAAGAACAGTAGTTTTTCTTGCGTCCAATACACTGCATTTGCTGGGATAAGACGCGAGTGCTATTTGCACTGTGTAAGGCCAATTGAGCACAATAGTGAATCTCCTTACCAGAAAACAACTTTTGCTGCTAGGACCAGAAACTGCATGTGATTCAACTTCGTTTATTAAGGGGAAATCAACTCCAGCTCGCCTTACAAGAAACACACTCTGCTTTTGAGAAAGCAGCACTCATCTACTCTACTGTGTTTCCTATAGAGCCAGAACAGTCAGCTTGCTCAGAACCAAAGAACTGTGCTTCCTACACACAATGGCCATAACTAGTTCAACTCTGCTTAGGAAACTGACAAGAACAGTTGTTTTTCTTGCGTCCAATACACTGCACTTGCTGAGAACAGAAGCGAGTGCTATTTGCATTGTGTATGGCCAAATGAGCACAATAGTTACTCTCCTTACCAGAAAACAACTCTTGGTGCTAGGACTAGAAACTGCATGTGATTCAACTCCGTTTATGAAAGGGAATTCAACTCTAGCTTGGCTTACAAGAAACACACTCTGCTTTTGAGAAAGCAGCACTCTTCTACTCTACTGTGTTTCCTATATAGCCAGAACAGTCAGCTTGCTTAGAACTAAAGAACTGTGCTTCCTACACACAAGGGCCATATCTAATTCAACTCTGCTTAGGAAACTGACAAGAACAGTAGTTTCTCTTGCGTCCAATACACTGCATTTGCTGGGATAAGACGCGAGTGCTATTTGCACTGTGTAAGGCCAATTGAGCACAATAGTGAATCTCCTTACCAGAAAACAACTTTTGCTGCTAGGACCAGAAACTGCATGTGATTCAACTCCGTTTATGAAAGGGAAATCAACTCTAGCTCGCCTTACAAGAAACACACTCTGCTTTAGAAAGCAGCACTCTTCTTCTCTACTGTGTTTCCTATATAGCCTGAATTGTCAGCTTGCTCAGAACTAAAGAACTGTGCTTCCTACACACAAGGGCCATATCTAATTCAACTCTGCTTAGGAAACTGACAAGAACAGTAGTTTCTCTTGCGTCCAATACACTGCATTTGCTGGGAACAGACGCGAGTGCTATTTGCAATGTGTATGGCCAATTGAGCACAATAGTGACTCTGCTTACCAGAAAACAACTCTTGCTGCTAGGACCACAAACTGCATGTGATTCAACTCCGTTTATGAAAGGGAATTCAACTCTAGCTTGGCTTACAAGAAACACACTCTGCTTTTGAGAAAGCAGCACTCTTCTACTCTACTGTGTTTCCTATATAGCCAGAACAGTCAGCTTGCTCAGAACTAAAGAACTGTGCTTCCTACACACAAGGGCCTTATCTAATTCAAGTCTGCTTAGGAAACTGACAAGAACAGTAGTTTCTCTTGCGTCCAACACAGTGCATTTGCTGGGATAAGACGCGAGTGCTATTTGCACTGTGTAAGGCCAATTGAGCACAATAGTGAATCTCCTTACCAGAAAACAACTTTTGCTGCTAGGACCAGAAACTGCATGTGATTCAACTCCGTTTATGAAAGGGAAATCAACTCTAGCTCGCCTTACAAGAAACACACTCTGCTTTAGAAAGCAGCACTCTTCTTCTCTACTGTGTTTCCTATATAGCCTGAATTGTCAGCTTGCTCAGAACTAAAGAACTGTGCTTCCTACACACAAGGGCCATATCTAATTCAACTCTGCTTAGGAAACTGAAAAGAACAGTAGTTTCTCTTGCGTCCAATACACTGCATTTGCTGGGAACAGACGCGAGTGCTATTTGCAATGTGTATGGCCAATTGAGCACAATAGTGACTCTCCTTACCAGAAAACAACTCTTGCTGCTAGGACCACAAACTGCATGTGATTCAACTCCGTTTATGAAAGGGAATTAAACTCTAGCTTGCCTTACAAGAAACACCCTCTGCTTTTGAGAAAGCAGCTTCTTCTACTCTACTGTTTCCTATAAAGCAAGAACAGTCAGCTTGCTCAGAACCAAAGAACTGTGCTTCCTACACACAATGGCCCTAACTAGTTCAACTCTGCTTAGGAAACTGACAAGAACAGTAGTTTCTCTTGCGTCCAATACACTGCATTTGCTGGAATAAGACGCGAGTGCTATTTGCACTGTGTAAGGCCAATTGAGCACAATAGTGAATCTCCTTACCAGAAAACAACTTTTGCTGCTAGGACCAGAAACTGCATGTGATTCAACTCCGTTTATGAAAGGGAAATCAACTCTAGCTCGCCTTACAAGAAACACACTCTGCTTTAGAGAAAGCAGCGCTCTTCTACTCCACTGTGTTTCCTATATAGCCAGAACTGTCAGCTTGCTCAGAACTAAAGAACTGTGCTTCCTACACACAAGGGCCATATCTAATTCAACTCTGCTTAGGAAACTGACAAGAACAGTAGTTTCTCTTGCGTCCAATACACTGCATTTGCTGGGAACAGACGCGAGTGCTATTTGCAATGTGTATGGCCAATTGAGCACAATAGTGACTCTCCTTACCAGAAAAAAACTCTTGCTGCTAGGACAAGAAATTGCATGTGATTCAACTCCGTTTATGAAAGGGAATTAAACTCTGGCTCGCCTTACAAGAAACACACTCTGCTTTTGAGAAAGCAGCACTCATCTACTCTACTGTGTTTCCTATAGAGCCAGAACAGTCAGCTTGCTCAGAACCAAAGAACTGTGCTTCCTACACACAATGGCCATAACTAGTTCAACTCTGCTTAGGAAACTGACAAGAACAGTAGTTTCTCTTGCGTCCAATACACTGCACTTGCTGAGAACAGAAGCGAGTGCTATTTGCATTGTGTATGGCCAAATGAGCACAATAGTTACTCTCCTTACCAGAAAACAACTCTTGGTGCTAGGACTAGAAACTGCATGTGAATCAACTCCGTTTATGAAAGGGAATTCAACTCTAGCTTGGCTTACAAGAAACACACTCTGCTTTTGAGAAAGCAGCACTCTTCTACTCTACTGTGTTTCCTATATAGCCAGAACAGTCAGCTTGCTCAGAACTAAAGAACTGTGCTTCCTACACACAAGGGCCATATCTAATTCAACTCTGCCTAGGAAACTGACAAGAACAGTAGTTTCTCTTGCGTCCAGTACACTGCATTTGGTGGGATAAGACGCGAGTGCTATTTGCACTGTGTAAGGCCAATTGAGCACAATAGTGAATCTCCTTACCAGAAAACAACTTTTACTGCTAGGACCAGAAACTGCATGTGATTCAACTCCGTTTATGAAAGGGAAATCAACTCTAGCTCGCCTTACAAGAAACACACTCTGCTTTAGAGAAAGCAGCGCTCTTCTACTCTACTGTGTTTCCTATATAGCCAGAACAGTCAGCTTGCTCAGAACTAAAGAACTGTGCTTCCTACACACAAGGGCCATATCTAATTCAACGCTGCTTAGGAAACTGACAAGAACAGTAGTTTCTCTTGCTTCCAATACACTGCATTTGCTGGGAACAGACGCGAGTGCTATTTCTAATGTGTATGGCCAATTGAGCACAATAGTGACTCTGCTTACCAGAAAACAACTCTTGCTGCTAGGACCACAAACTGCATGTGATTCAACTCCGTTTATGAAAGGGAATTCAACTCTAGCTTGGCTTACAAGAAACACACTCTGCTTTTGAGAAAGCAGCACTCTTCTACTCTACTGTGTTTCCTATATAGCCAGAACAGTCAGCTTGCTCAGAACTAAAGAACTGTGCTTCCTACACACAAGGGCCTTATCTAATTCAAGTCTGCTTAGGAAACTGACAAGAACAGTAGTTTCTCTTGCGTCCAATACACTGCATTTGCTGGGATAAGACGCGAGTGCTATTTGCACTGTGTAAGGCCAATTGAGCACAATAGTGAATCTCCTTACCAGAAAACAACTTTTGCTGCTAGGACCAGAAACTGCATGTGATTCAACTCCGTTTATTAAGGGGAAATCAACTCTAGCTCGCCTTACAAGAAACACACTCTGCTTTTGAGAAAGCAGCACTCATCTACTCTACTGTGTTTCCTATAGAGCCAGAACAGTCAGCTTGCTCAGAACCAAAGAACTGTGCTTCCTACACACAATGGCCATAACTAGTTCAACTCTGCTTAGGAAACTGACAAGAACAGTTGTTTTTCTTGCGTCCAATACACTGCACTTGCTGAGAACAGAAGCGAGTGCTATTTGCATTGTGTATGGCCAAATGAGCACAATAGTTACTCTCCTTACCAGAAAACAACTCTTGGTGCTAGGACTAGAAACTGCATGTGATTCAACTCCGTTTATGAAAGGGAATTCAACTCTAGCTTGGCTTACAAGAAACACACTCTGCTTTTGAGAAAGCAGCACTCTTCTACTCTACTGTGTTTCCTATATAGCCAGAACAGTCAGCTTGCTTAGAACTAAAGAACTGTGCTTCCTACACACAAGGGCCATATCTAATTCAACTCTGCTTAGGAAACTGACAAGAACAGTAGTTTCTCTTGCGTCCAATACACTGCATTTGCTGGGATAAGACGCGAGTGCTATTTGCACTGTGTAAGGCCAATTGAGCACAATAGTGAATCTCCTTACCAGAAAACAACTTTTGCTGCTAGGACCAGAAACTGCATGTGATTCAACTCCGTTTATGAAAGGGAAATCAACTCTAGCTCGCCTTACAAGAAACACACTCTGCTTTAGAAAGCAGCACTCTTCTTCTCTACTGTGTTTCCTATATAGCCTGAATTGTCAGCTTGCTCAGAACTAAAGAACTGTGCTTCCTACACACAAGGGCCATATCTAATTCAACTCTGCTTAGGAAACTGACAAGAACAGTAGTTTCTCTTGCGTCCAATACACTGCATTTGCTGGGAACAGACGCGAGTGCTATTTGCAATGTGTATGGCCAATTGAGCACAATAGTGACTCTCCTTACCAGAAAACAACTCTTGCTGCTAGGACCACCAACTGAATGTGATTCAACTCCGTTTATGAAAGGGAATTAAACTCTAGCTTGCCTTACAAGAACCACCCTCTGCTTTTGAGAAAGCAGCTTCTTCTACTCTACTGTTTCCTATAAAGCAAGAACAGTCAGCTTGCTCAGAACCAAAGAACTGTGCTTCCTACACACAATGGCCCTAACTAATTCAACTCTGCTTAGGAAACTGACAAGAACAGTAGTTTCTCTTGCGTCCAACACACTGCATTTGCTGGGATAAGACGCGAGTGCTATTTGCACTGTGTAAGGCCAATTGAGCACAATAGTGAATCTCCTTACCAGAAAACAACTTTTGCTGCTAGGACCAGAAACTGCATGTGATTCAACTCCGTTTATGAAAGGGAAATCAACTCTAGCTCGCCTTACAAGAAACACACTCTGCTTTAGAAAGCAGCACTCTTCTTCTCTACTGTGTTTCCTATATAGCCTGAATTGTCAGCTTGCTCAGAACTAAAGAACTGTGCTTCCTACACACAAGGGCCATATCTAATTCAACTCTGCTTAGGAAACTGAAAAGAACAGTAGTTTCTCTTGCGTCCAATACACTGCATTTGCTGGGAACAGACGCGAGTGCTATTTGCAATGTGTATGGCCAATTGAGCACAATAGTGACTCTCCTTACCAGAAAACAACTCTTGCTGCTAGGACCACAAACTGCATGTGATTCAACTCCGTTTATGAAAGGGAATTAAACTCTAGCTTGCCTTACAAGAAACACCCTCTGCTTTTGAGAAAGCAGCTTCTTCTACTCTACTGTTTCCTATAAAGCAAGAACAGTCAGCTTGCTCAGAACCAAAGAACTGTGCTTCCTACACACAATGGCCCTAACTAGTTCAACTCTGCTTAGGAAACTGACAAGAACAGTAGTTTCTCTTGCGTCCAATACACTGCATTTGCTGGGATAAGACGCGAGTGCTATTTGCACTGTGTAAGGCCAATTGAGCACAATAGTGAATCTCCTTACCAGAAAACAACTTTTGCTGCTAGGACCAGAAACTGCATGTGATTCAACTCCGTTTATGAAAGGGAAATCAACTCTAGCTCGCCTTACAAGAAACACACTCTGCTTTAGAGAAAGCAGCGCTCTTCTACTCCACTGTGTTTCCTATATAGCCAGAACTGTCAGCTTGCTCAGAACTAAAGAACTGTGCTTCCTACACACAAGGGCCATATCTAATTCAACTCTGCTTAGGAAACTGACAAGAACAGTAGTTTCTCTTGCGTCCAATACACTGCATTTGCTGGGAACAGACTCGAGTGCTATTTGCAATGTGTATGGCCACTTGAGCACAATAGTGAATCTCCTTACCAGAAAAAAACTCTTTCTGCTAGGACAAGAAATTGCATGTGATTCAACTCCGTTTATGAAAGGGAATTAAACTCTGGCTCGCCTTACAAGAAACACACTCTGCTTTTGAGAAAGCAGCACTCTTCTACTCTACTGTGTTTCCTATATAGCCAGAACAGTCAGCTTGCTCAGAACTAAAGAACTGTGCTTCCTACACACAAGGGCCATATCTAATTCAACTCTGCTTAGGAAACTGACAAGAACAGTAGTTTCTCTTGCGTCCAGTACACTGCATTTGCTGGGATAAGACGCGAGTGCTATTTGCACTGTGTAAGGCCAATTGAGCACAATAGTGAATCTCCTTACCAGAAAACAACTTTTACTGCTAGGACCAGAAACTGCATGTGATTCAACTCCGTTTATGAAAGGGAAATCAACTCTAGCTCGCCTTACAAGAAACACACTCTGCTTTAGAGAAAGCAGCGCTCTTCTACTCTACTGTGTTTCCTATATAGCCAGAACAGTCAGCTTGCTCAGAACTAAAGAACTGTGCTTCCTACACACAAGGGCCATATCTAATTCAACGCTGCTTAGGAAACTGACAAGAACAGTAGTTTCTCTTGCTTCCAATACACTGCATTTGCTGGGAACAGACGCGAATGCTATTTCTAATGTGTATGGCCAATTGAGCACAATAGTGACTCTGCTTACCAGAAAACAACTCTTGCTGCTAGGACCACAAACTGCATGTGATTCAACTCCGTTTATGAAAGGGAATTCAACTCTAGCTTGGCTTACAAGAAACACACTCTGCTTTTGAGAAAGCAGCACTCTTCTACTCTACTGTGTTTCCTATATAGCCAGAACAGTCAGCTTGCTCAGAACTAAAGAACTGTGCTTCCTACACACAAGGGCCTTATCTAATTCAAGTCTGCTTAGGAACCTGACAAGAACAGTAGTTTCTCTTGCGTCCAATACACTGCATTTGCTGGGATAAGACGCGAGTGCTATTTGCACTGTGTAAGGCCAATTGAGCACAATAGTGAATCTCCTTACCAGAAAACAACTTTTGCTGCTAGGACCAGAAACTGCATGTGATTCAACTCCGTTTATGAAAGGGAAATCAACTCTAGCTCGCCTTACAAGAAACACACTCTGCTTTAGAGAAAGCAGCGCTCTTCTACTCCACTGTGTTTCCTATATAGCCAGAACTGTCAGCTTGCTCAGAACTAAAGAACTGTGCTTCCTACACACAAGGGCCATATCTAATTCAACTCTGCTTAGGAAACTGACAAGAACAGTAGTTTCTCTTGCGTCCAATACACTGCATTTGCTGGGAACAGACGCGAGTGCTATTTGCAATGTGTATGGCCACTTGAGCACAATAGTGAATCTCCTTACCAGAAAAAAACTCTTTCTGCTAGGACAAGAAATTGCATGTGATTCAACTCCGTTTATGAAAGGGAATTAAACTCTGGCTCGCCTTACAAGAAACACACTCTGCTTTTGAGAAAGCAGCACTCATCTACTCTACTGTGTTTCCTATAGAGCCAGAACAGTCAGCTTGCTCAGAACCAAAGAACTGTGCTTCCTACACACAATGGCCATAACTAGTTCAACTCTGCTTAGGAAACTGACAAGAACAGTAGTTTCTCTTGCGTCCAATACACTGCACTTGCTGAGAACAGAAGCGAGTGCTATTTGCATTGTGTATGGCCAAATGAGCACAATAGTTACTCTCCTTACCAGAAAACAACTCTTGGTGCTAGGACTAGAAACTGCATGTGAATCAACTCCGTTTATGAAAGGGAATTCAACTCTAGCTTGGCTTACAAGAAACACACTCTGCTTTTGAGAAAGCAGCACTCTTCTACTCTACTGTGTTTCCTATATAGCCAGAACAGTCAGCTTGCTCAGAACTAAAGAACTGTGCTTCCTACACACAAGGGCCATATCTAATTCAACTCTGCTTAGGAAACTGACAAGAACAGTAGTTTCTCTTGCGTCCAGTACACTGCATTTGCTGGGATAAGACGCGAGTGCTATTTGCACTGTGTAAGGCCAATTGAGCACAATAGTGAATCTCCTTACCAGAAAACAACTTTTACTGCTAGGACCAGAAACTGCATGTGATTCAACTCCGTTTATGAAAGGGAAATCAACTCTAGCTCGCCTTACAAGAAACACACTCTGCTTTAGAGAAAGCAGCGCTCTTCTACTCTACTGTGTTTCCTATATAGCCAGAACAGTCAGCTTGCTCAGAACTAAAGAACTGTGCTTCCTACACACAAGGGCCATATCTAATTCAACGCTGCTTAGGAAACTGACAAGAACAGTAGTTTCTCTTGCTTCCAATACACTGCATTTGCTGGGAACAGACGCGAATGCTATTTCTAATGTGTATGGCCAAATGAGCACAATAGTGACTCTGCTTACCAGAAAACAACTCTTGCTGCTAGGACCACAAACTGCATGTGATTCAACTCCGTTTATGAAAGGGAATTCAACTCTAGCTTGGCTTACAAGAAACACACTCTGCTTTTGAGAAAGCAGCACTCTTCTACTCTACTGTGTTTCCTATATAGCCAGAACAGTCAGCTTGCTCAGAACTAAAGAACTGTGCTTCCTACACACAAGGGCCTTATCTAATTCAAGTCTGCTTAGGAACCTGACAAGAACAGTAGTTTCTCTTGCGTCCAATACACTGCATTTGCTGGGATAAGACGCGAGTGCTATTTGCACTGTGTAAGGCCAATTGAGCACAATAGTGAATCTCCTTACCAGAAAACAACTTTTGCTGCTAGGACCAGAAACTGCATGTGATTCAACTCCGTTTATGAAAGGGAAATCAACTCTAGCTCGCCTTACAAGAAACACACTCTGCTTTAGAGAAAGCAGCGCTCTTCTACTCTACTGTGTTTCCTATATAGCCAGAACTGTCAGCTTGCTCAGAACTAAAGAACTGTGCTTCCTACACACAAGGGCCATATCTAATTCAAGTCTGCTTAGGAAACTGACAAGAACAGTAGTTTCTCTTGCGTCCAATACACTGCATTTGCTGGGATAAGACGTGAGTGCTATTTGCACTGTGTAAGGCCAATTGAGCACAATAGTGAATCTCCTTACCAGAAAACAACTTTTGCTGCTAGGACCAGAAACTGCATGTGATTCAACTCCGTTTATTAAGGGGAAATCAACTCTAGCTCGCCTTACAAGAAACACACTCTGCTTTTGAGAAAGCAGCACTCATCTACTCTACTGTGTTTCCTATAGAGCCAGAACAGTCAGCTTGCTCAGAACCAAAGAACTGTGCTTCCTACACACAATGGCCATAACTAGTTCAACTCTGCTTAGCAAACTGACAAGAACAGTTGTTTTTCTTGCGTCCAATACACTGCACTTGCTGAGAACAGAAGCGAGTGCTATTTGCATTGTGTATGGCCAAATGAGCACAATAGTTACTCTCCTTACCAGAAAACAACTCTTGGTGCTAGGACTAGAAACTGCATGTGATTCAACTCCGTTTATGAAAGAGAATTCAACTCTAGCTTGGCTTACAAGAAACACACTCTGCTTTTGAGAAAGCAGCACTCTTCTACTCTACTGTGTTTCCTATATAGCCAGAACAGTCAGCTTGCTTAGAACTAAAGAACTGTGCTTCCTACACACAAGGGCCATATCTAATTCAACTCTGCTTAGGAAACTGACAAGAACAGTAGTTTCTCTTGCGTCCAATACACTGCATTTGCTGGGATAAGACGTGAGTGCTATTTGCACTGTGTAAGGCCAATTGAGCACAATAGTGAATCTCCTTACCAGAAAACAACTTTTGCTGCTAGGACCAGAAACTGCATGTGATTCAACTCCGTTTATGAAAGGGAAATCAACTCTAGCTCGCCTTACAAGAAACACACTCTGCTTTAGAAAGCAGCACTCTTCTTCTCTACTGTGTTTCCTATATAGCCTGAATTGTCAGCTTGCTCAGAACTAAAGAACTGTGCTTCCTACACACAAGGGCCATATCTAATTCAACTCTGCTTAGGAAACTGACAAGAACAGTAGTTTCTCTTGCGTCCAATACACTGCATTTGCTGGGAACAGACGCGAGTGCTATTTGCAATGTGTATGGCCAATTGAGCACAATAGTGACTCTCCTTACCAGAAAACAACTCTTGCTGCTAGGACCACAAACTGAATGTGATTCAACTCCGTTTATGAAAGGGAATTAAACTCTAGCTTGCCTTACAAGAAACACACTCTGCTTTTGAGAAAGCAGCTTCTTCTACTCTACTGTTTCCTATAAAGCAAGAACAGTCAGCTTGCTCAGAACCAAAGAACTGTGCTTCCTACACACAATGGCCCTAACTAGTTCAACTCTGCTTAGGAAACTGACAAGAACAGTAGTTTCTCTTGCGTCCAATACACTGCATTTGCTGGGATAAGACGCGAGTGCTATTTGCACTGTGTAAGGCCAATTGAGCACAATAGTGAATCTCCTTACCAGAAAACAACTTTTGCTGCTAGGACCAGAAACTGCATGTGATTCAACTCCGTTTATGAAAGGGAAATCAACTCTAGCTCGCCTTACAAGAAACACACTCTGCTTTAGAGAAAGCAGCGCTCTTCTACTCTACTGTGTTTCCTATATAGCCAGAACTGTCAGCTTGCTCAGAACTAAAGAACTGTGCTTCCTACACACAAGGGCCATATCTAATTCAACTCTGCTTAGGAAACTGACAAGAACAGTAGTTTCTCTTGCGTCCAATACACTGCATTTGCTGGGAACAGACGCGAGTGCTATTTGCAATGTGTATGGCCAATTGAGCACAATAGTGACTCTCCTTACCAGAAAACAACTCTTGCTGCTAGGACCACCAACTGAATGTGATTCAACTCCGTTTATGAAAGGGAATTAAACTCTAGCTTGCCTTACAAGAACCACCCTCTGCTTTTGAGAAAGCAGCTTCTTCTACTCTACTGTTTCCTATAAAGCATGAACAGTCAGCTTGCTCAGAACCAAAGAACTGTGCTTCCTACACACAATGGCCCTAACTAATTCAACTCTGCTTAGGAAACTGACAAGAACAGTAGTTTCTCTTGCGTCCAACACACTGCATTTGCTGGGATAAGACGCGAGTGCTATTTGCACTGTGTAAGGCCAATTGAGCACAATAGTGAATCTCCTTACCAGAAAACAACTTTTGCTGCTAGGACCAGAAACTGCATGTGATTCAACTCCGTTTATGAAAGGGAAATCAACTCTAGCTCGCCTTACAAGAAACACACTCTGCTTTAGAAAGCAGCACTCTTCTTCTCTACTGTGTTTCCTATATAGCCTGAATTGTCAGCTTGCTCAGAACTAAAGAACTGTGCTTCCTACACACAAGGGCCATATCTAATTCAACTCTGCTTAGGAAACTGAAAAGAACAGTAGTTTCTCTTGCGTCCAATACACTGCATTTGCTGGGAACAGACGCGAGTGCTATTTGCAATGTGTATGGCCAATTGAGCACAATAGTGACTCTCCTTACCAGAAAACAACTCTTGCTGCTAGGACCACAAACTGCATGTGATTCAACTC